>NW_017275337.1:858750-937937 GCF_001594065.2 Cyphomyrmex costatus | reverse complement strand
CTCTAATATATATATATATATATATATATACATATGTATATATATATAGTATAATGTAAAATAATAAAAATCAATAATAAAAGGATACTTCAAGAGAGTTGAAATAATTGGTGATTAATATCTTCAATGACATTAATTATTTCCAGGTCCAGAAAAGTCATATTTAAATCAGAATTATGCTCTCTCGTCTAAAATGATATAAAAATGTTATTTTAAAAACGTAAGATAGATAGATATAAAAAGAAAAGGAGAGAAAAAAAAGGATCACCGAGGATCTCATGAGCGTATTTTTAGTGATGTATAATCGCGTATTTTCTTCCCTTAAGTGCTTTAAAAACTCAATTGTATATTGTATCGCGTATAAACATTGCTATAAAAGCGATTTATGATTAGAATCAATGAGAATGAATGCGATACGGAAAGAAACACTATATATCAATCAATTCGCTAATATTGGTACATAGAACTATTTTTAAAAATTATTTTTTATATACTTGTCTTTTATTTCGTTTTTTACAGATAAAATAGGAAATAAAATAAAATTTACTTAGTTTTATTGTTCAAAGAGTTAAAAGAGATTATAAAAAAGTATTAAAAAAATTTTTAATTTATATAACAAAGAATTATTTTTAGTTATCTGATATTAGCGAATATCTCAAGATAAACAGATCTACATGATCCAAGAAGATCCGCAACATAGTGATAAACTTCAGAACGATTACGATACGTGCGCGCGCGCGCGCGTGTATGTGCGTGTGTGTACGCACGAATAAGATTAAATATTCATAAAAATATTTTTCTGTGATAAATATATTCCGAAAAAACTTAGCTAGATGATACGATCTTGTCGATAACTCATTTTGCGGATCCAAAGAAACGTGTCAACACAAATGAAAAGAAAGGTAAAGAGCCGCATTTGACACAAAAATTTCTCTTTTTCTTAAATTTAATTCTCAACTTTGCGTTTACTCAACGTGAAATCAATTAATTCAGGATCAAATTTAATCTAATCTAATTCTTAAATTGGTTGTGTACAAAATCTAAAATTAACACGCAATCAAACTAGACCTGATCTGATTTTATATCTCATGATGAATGAATAGGAAATGCGTAATATCAAACATAAATGCGGCTCAAAAAGAGAATATATGAATGTATCGATAGATATATGATATTTGAAAGAGACAAAGAAAGATAAGGAGAAAATGAGAGATAGAGAGAGAGAGAGATGAACGAAAGAAAAAAAGAAGAGATGCATGTATAATATGTGCTACTTAATGTACACGTATAAAGAATATCGTATATGTGTGAAAGGATAATAATGGAGAATTCTTTTAATCTTCATAGACCTTCTAGTATAAAAGGATGATGACCAAGCTTGTAAACAAAGAATTAATCAATTGTATAATCCGATATGGACGTAATTACTGTTCTTAAAAGTGCTAATTTAAAGATAAACGTAAAAGACAAAACCGATTAAATGATAATTAAATAATAATAATATAATTAATGCTAATATAACAATACCGATTTTTTATAGTCATAAAAATAAATACAATAATAATAATAAGAATAATAATAATTATTCCACGACACGTCTGATAGCATTTAATGGCAGGCGATAACAAAAGACTCTTCTTAGATACATGGCAAGACGTATATCGCGCGTGAAAGATAATTATCGTCTAATATGCATTAAATATGGTACTGCAAGTGCGCATAGATAGAAAAAAACTTAAAAAATATTAAAATAATAGTGTTGATAGTATAATATCCAAATTTATGTCGATGCGATTCTACAATCTTTAAAGGTACTTATTGCGTGATCGACGAAGTAAAGCTTTGTTTCATTTGTTATTTAATTATATAGAAAAGAGAAAAACTGAGACATTCATTTGATACGATAAAAAAAGCATTTATATAAAAAATTTGATATTTTTGATAATTGTGTTATGTATCACGTACACCAATTTTCATATATTGCAGACTATATTTTAATAGACGTTTGATAAGTTTCAAGTAAAAAATTAATTAATTAGTTTATACTTTCTAATTATTGTAAAATATTTGGCTTAATTTGTTAATTATTGCTATGAACAAAGATAAATCCTATAGAAAGCTTTATAAAAGAATAAGTCGACAAAAGTAATAATTGACAATATAATTGGCAATATAATGCAGGATCTGTAGAAATCGCAGCAGTTACATGGTAAAAAATTAACCAATCATAGTCAAATATAAAAAGAATAATTGATTATGATTGGTCAATTTTCTACAACTTTTTTTAAAACCGTTACGACTTCTATTGTAGACCTCGTGTAATAATTAATAAAATATAAATTCAGATTACTTCTTTTAAATTTTGAAAACTGAAAATAATAATTGCTACTTTATATTCTTTTTAGTTCTAAGTCATAACTTTTTAGGCACTTCATGTAAATTCTGTAGATAGAATATTGCACTTAAATGATCTCACGGCATATTATTCGATTGAATCGCGATCACGCGAGCCTTTAACGACTTCGACGTACCACTCGGGCTCTCAGTGATATTAAAACCAAATAATACTAACGAAAATAGATAGGAATCACGTTACGATAACGTAGAAAGTTCTCTAACAGCGGACGTCTAAATACGCGAAATCCGTAAAGAAAAGAATAAAAAATAAGGAACCCAAATGAACGCAATGAAACGAGCGAAAGTCGAAGTGATACTCTGGAGAATTTTATTGATCGTCGTCGATAAGTGACACGTGCATGTTCCGTACGTGGACTATATAAATATGTATACATAAATTATGAATAAAGTACATCGAACACGCATACCAGAAGACACATCTCAACACACATATACACACATACCTATACACATATATAGAGTGAGGTACTTGCGGAAAGCTCGCAAAAACAGGTAAACAACACATCCGGTGTAGATTCATCCGGTGCACGCTGCATACGAAACGGAAATAGACGAAATCTCTCAACTTGTACAGGGAAAACAAACGAAACACGAAGCGACTCGCGTTAGGTAATAAGAGAAAGAGAGAGATTTATGGGATTGTTGTTCGACCGATATACATAGTATTGTAAAAGACAAGCATATGAATTCAGCACGTATAACTTCACTTACTTATTGTATCTATAATGCTAAGGTACAATCGCGATGGAATAGGAACTTAATAAAATGTGAGGTTTTCTCGGGCGAGTGAAGAATGAAGTCAGAAGAAGAATAAAAAAGAGAAATTACCGTTAAGTTTTTTACTCTATACATATATAAATATATAAATACATGAGACATATAGATACATGGTCTAGTATATGCATATATAAATATGTACACGTAAATGGTTCACACGCGTACACATTATCCATCTATATAAACTTTACTTTAAATTTGGTATGAACAAACTTAAAAGCGGCTAGTGTGAGACATTGCCCTGTCGATAATAAATAATTATATATGTATAATAGTAGAAAGAAAGATGCGGAAGAGAGAGAGAGAGAGAGAGAGAGAGGAGATGCGAATGTGAAGGAAAGAAACATTGTCATTAGAATCTCTCGGCGTGTCGGCGCTGAGACTCTGTAGAGTTTCATACTTTTGCAAATAATCGAAAAATCCCGTCGATAACACTATATAAATATAAATACATATGCATATTATGCCGATCTCTATATATAATATAAATATATATATATATATATGAGATATATCTATATATATATGTTTAAACCCGTTGATCTGAGTCTGATTAAGTTATGCGTAGAGCCGCGATACGAATGTGATTACTCTGATTAATGAATTGAAGTACAGAAAATTGTTGCAGGACGTCAATTTCTTCCGATCGGAGTGCTTTCGCACTTCTGATACACGCGCGTGCACGAGTATCGTTAGATTTGCTTTTAAAAGGTGAAAATATGAGAAAAACTAGAATCAGAAAAATGTATAATTCCGATATAAAACCAGTCACAATAAACATCAAAGTACATAATTATGGATAATAAAGTTAATAAATAATATTTTCAAAATGTAATAAATAAATTAATTTTATTGATAAACTTTTGCTTTTATGCATTTAATTCTTCTTATTTAATTATTTTCTAATTGAAATAAACTTTTACAACAATTTTATTTTATCTGTTTAAAAATATTTGTCGTTACTTTGAAATTATGTTTTGATGTTTCACATTGTTAAGGAAAATAATAAACACTAAAATTTACGATTCTAATAACCAGAATGTTATATATAATATTAACAATTGAATTGTACTTTGATTTCCATAGTTTGGATGATGTATGGATTGATTATAGCCAAGTAATCATCAGTTGTAATTTTTCAATATTTCGTCAACATTTGAGTATGTGTTCAAATATAATATAATTTCATGTGATAGGATGTACTCGATATACTTTTGAGAAATGAAAGATATTGTGAATTTAAACATCAGAGCTGACACTTCTTCGTTGCTCGAAAGTCTTACAGGAAAAAAAGGGAAAAAAGTTATAAGACAGTGAATCATTAATTAGTAATAAGAGATGCCTTAATGTTACGAAACTAGAATATACAAAACGCGCAATGAAGATATTAAATCAGAAGAAAGACATTAGAATAATCGAGATTCGGAAGCTCTCTTTTAAAATTCTCACATAATTCGAGCACGAAAAATATGAGAAGACGGCGAGATGGAGATTGCAATAATAAATATAATAAATAACGCGTTTAATTCGATTAGTTAATTTTGATTTAAATTGTAAGATTTAAACTAAATACATAATATCTAATTGATGTCGTATAACTTTTGTTCTTACAGTATACAATATATATTATATTTCCCTTTTTCTTTTTTAATAAATATTTGAACGTAAAAGAATATTTATACATATATATAATATATGCTATTTAAATGTAATTACTTTCAAACCGTTGAAATGTTTTACGCATCTTTTTGATGTACAATATGTATATTGTCTAAGTTTCAATTCGGCACACAAGTGCCCAGTTTCCATACAAAGATTATCTTTGCGATTTCCTCGTCGTCTTACAAACTTTGAAATAAAAAAATATCTGAAGATGGAAAAAATGAAACAAAACGAGATAAAGACAGGAAAGAAACGCAAATAATAGAAACTCAGAATAAATTGACGAGTTGAGAAGCGAGTCACGATTAGGTTTATGTATGTTACATGTGTGAGTATGTGTATGTTGAGTATAGCTATTTCAACGAATATACATATATGAGCGACTAAATGTAAAGAAAAAAGAAATATAAATAAAAAAAAGTGTGGTATTATCGTATAAAGTAAGAATCTTGCTTTCGCGCCTCGCGTTTAGCGCTAAAAATGCAACTCTAAATTTTAATCTGACAGAGTTTAGAATAAAGACATCTCGATTATATTTGAATATAACATATATAAAATTGATTTTTGACATTTGGACGGAAAGGCAAAAATCAATTTTATCCTATTTAATTCTACGAGCTGCACTTAGAATTAAACGCGCGACGCGTTGCTTGTGACTGATGTAGTCGCATGCCATTGCGAGCATTATGTAAAAAAACCGAAAAAAGTCAAAGAATCTATTGAAAGCTTTAACATTAAAGTAAATTAATTTTAGAAAAAAGATATGCGCAAAAAATTATGCGATATAATGCGCAAATGTGGAAGCACGACGGTTCTGAAGAAAATTTGACGCTGCCATGCACGTGATGATAGTTTAACATGATTGTTTCTACTTGTTCTCTCTCTCTCTCTCTCTCTCTCTCTCTCTCTCTCTCTCTCTCTCTCTCTCTCTCTTTCTCTTTCAATATACGGCCGAATGACTCACATGCCAGAGGAGCGCGTTCGAAATTTCGTGAGATCGAAATTTGAGAAATTCACGGGATGCCAGAATTTAAGCTTGAGAATTCAAAGTTTTTAAACCGGAAGCTGAGTTCGTCCAGGTGATCGCAGGGCGGAAATTCGCGAATGGCCATCTTGAGCACGTCACACGCGGCGTCCCGTCGTGTTTCCCACCATTGTAAAAAATTTGCTGTATATTACTTATACATATTCACGTAGATGTATGCGAAAAAGCTAGATAAAAGGAACACTTGTTTTTTTTTCTCTAAAAAGAAATCAAGCGAAAAGATTGTACCTTTATACATACGTAGCAATTATATTAATCATCGTGCGCTCGCACGCAGCATGTCGAATTTAATGCAAGATCCGGCCAATTGTAATTATGACAAAGATTTTATTTCTTCCGTCATTCTCTTATTTCCGATATAAAGTTACGTGTAACAATATATTTCCTTTTAGATTGCAAATTCTGTAATAAATTTTATTTAAAGAAAATTTTATGCATGCAGAGATATGGCAAGCCACGCGTTACTTGTAAAATATGAACTTGGAATAAATTTTTCAAGTTATCGGCTGCAAAAATTTGAAATGCCTAGAATAGCAAAACAATATTAAATTTTAAAAGTACGAAAAGTTCAAATATTTACGATTTTTATTTACGATATATTCACGACGGAAGAAAAATATAAACTTCAAATCGTATGTAAAAGCTAAATTACATAATAATGCCCGCGTGCCACGATATATTTCTCTCTCTTATTTCTCTTCTTTATAAAAAATTAAGTACACGTTGTGCACGTGAAATGTACATCTGCTGATTTATAAGACATGAGAGAATGAGAGAAAGGGAAAAAGGGAAAGAATAAATGAGTAAAAAGAATGAGAGAGAGAGAGAGAGAGAGAGAGAAGATAGAAAGAGAAATAAGTGTTAACGTATTGAGTGAGAAAATATCTATCATATTTCTTTAAAACCCTCGAAAATACCGATGTTTAAAAAAGTGTAAATGTGTAAATGAACACGAATGAAAAAGTGTGCATGCAAAAATAAGAGAAGAGAAAACGTCGAGAGAGAGAGAGAGAGAGAGAGAGAGAGAGAGAGAGAGAGAGAGAGAGAGAGAATGTGTGAAAGAGAAAAATACAGAGCAACAAATATGCATCATTACTGATGTACATGTACTACACTGTAAACGCGCGAAAAGTGAAAAAAACCTATCTTATATAAATATTATACATATATACAAACATATATATATATATATACATATAGTTAGTCCAATTTGCAAACTTAGTGTGTATTGTCGCTTCGAAAATGCCCATTACTCGCCAGAATTCAAGTGAACAAAACCCAACAACTAAGATTTCAAGAATTTCATTCTTTTTTTAAGGAAAAACTAAATAAAATAATGTGTTAAAATATTTTGCACGAACGACTTTTTTCACTTGACCACGATCCCAAATTTCTATCAAAATATGACAATAGCAATTAGTGAAAAATTGTTAAAGAAGACGATGAAAGTATAATGAGACAAAGTATTATATAGTATATATATAATCGCTGCATCTTTGAAAATGATCGCATTAAAATTAAATATATATATGAATCTAATAATTCTATATAAATAATAAAATTAAATAAAAATATATAAAATATCAATTTGTAATAGTATGTTTATTCAATGAAACAATGTGTGTATTGTTAATTCTTAAAATTCGCGATAAAGAAAAAGTTTTTTTAGTCACATTAAAAAATTGGAATTTTTAACTAATTACAAAGCTATAATTTTTTTCTTGTGTAATAAATCAAAAGAATTATATATATTTCATATTCTATGTATTATGTTTGCCATGTACGGTCATACAGTTACCATCTGATGTGTCTTTATTCTTTTCGACCGCTAGATGGACGTACGGTGCAAACGAAGAAAATTCGGATAGAGCGAGGAAGAGAGAAACTATTCTATAATGTATACTTATTGTTAGCATCAGCTGGCGTCGTCCAGCCGCCAGTATTGACAGTATTGTGTTCGTTATCATTTAATATTCGAATATGTATAAACGCGGCGCGTTGATAGTTTTAGAGGGTTGTGATCGGGCGGGTAAATCGACTCAAGTTAAAATGCTGATGAATGCGTTGAACGATCTGCGAATCCCTGCGAAGGCCCGGGCATTTCCAAGTGAGTGTAGTAAACCGCGTGTGAAATTAGGTTATTTTGCGCGGGAAAAGATCTTTCTATTGTAAACATGAACAAATTTACCAACAAAAATGTCAAAAAATAGTAATTTAGAAACTAAATTTTTATAATTCGGGATGTTATTGCTTGTTATGTTATCGTTACATTTATTGTGTTGTTAATGTCATTATTTCCTATTGTTGTGAATGTAGAGTGATTGGAATGCAATCTCATGGTATAGTATTGTTTAAAAAAAAAATAGATAATTAACAAAATTGATAATAAAAAATTAATTTCGTAATAGAATTGATCACGTCAGTCAAGGACTAAATAAAATTATTCATGATCCAGAAATCTTTATCCAATAAAAATTAGCTCAGCCTTTGTGAATTTGAAGAAATATTTCTTTATTTTTTTTTGCAGACAGAAAGACTCCTGTTGGAACTATCCTAAATAGTTTCTTGTTAAAAGAGATAAATATGCCACCAGAAGCGGCTCATTTGCTGTTTTCTGCCAACCGCTGGGAATGCAAAGAGGACATGGAAAAGACGCTTTGTTCCGGCGTTACTCTAGTAATAGACAGATATGCAGCTTCTGGCATTGTGTATACAGCAGCCAACACTGGCAGAACTCTCAATTGGTGTCAGCAGGCTGATTTAGGTCTTCCGAAGCCAGACTGTGTAGTGTTTCTCAAAGTGTCTAAACAACAGCAAGAGTTGCGTGGCGATTGGGGGAAAGAAAGGTTTGAGCACGACGAATTTCAACAGCGCGTTGATGCTAATTATGAAAAATTAAAAGATGACACTTGGGTCATTATAAATGCTGATCAAGACGAATCAACAGTACATGCCGAAATATTGCAGAAAACATTGTCTATTATTCAAGAAGTTCAATATCGTAATATAGAACTGCTAGGTGACTGAAAAAATGTTAATAAGTCTACATGTTTCTACCTCAGCAAGTAATTACTACATTGATAGATATTTGCCGTAATCTTTAATAAAATTTTGATAAAATACCAATTATATCTCTTTTTAACAACTATTTTAATACTTGAAAATTTTTTAATAGTTGAGCTTTGTACTTGCATATCAAAGAAATTGTAAATCATTGTTATTTTATAGATATTATTATTTGTTAATGTAACTAAAATATTGTTAAAATTTAAAAAAATTGGAGAAATTTGAATAAATTATATATTTTTAGATTACTAAATAAGTGGATGGTGTGTTATGTCTACCTTAAAACGCTATTTATTTTATAGATATCCAAATATCTCAAATTTTATTAATTGTAATGATAAAGATCATTAATTTTAATTACGTTGCAATAAATGAAATTCAAGAATAACATTACGCGGTTCATTTTGCGAGTTTATATAATTCTATATTTATAATAATAAGTAAACAACGAGAAATTTCTATTTTGCTTTGGATATATGATCTGATCTTTGTCGAGAAAAGTGAACACTGAAGAAAGAAATGGAGGTTGCAGGTGTCTTTCTCTCGAATAAAGCTAGAAGAGCGTAGAAAAATGTGGTTTTATCGTACGTTCGGACTCGATCTCGGCAATATAAAATACTTCGCCAGATATATTTCCAGAATCAGATCGCACACTTTACGCGCATGCATGTAATTGTATGTGTTCGTGAGATACATTTCTTCTTTGAGACATGATTGATGCTCCAATACATTAAAATTATATCATAAATGAAACTATAAGAAATACAATAGTATTATACTTAGGATATTAAAATATGAATACAGCGTGTTATTATTTATAACAATATTAATAGTACGAATTAGGCAATAAAAATGTTATATATATGTATATAAGTTTTGTAATATTAAAAGTTTATATTATATACATATATCTTTGACATAATATAGATTATATTTATCATATTCTATTAAGAGAAAAAACATTAAGAGGATTAAAAAGCAAGAATTCCTCTCGCGAGCAAAACTCGAAGATCAATTGTTGATTCTTTTCTCTTTAACAACTTAATTATAATAATACTTAACGAATTTCACTCCTTTCAGGCTTATACTCTTGGATATAATGCACAGACGAAAAAGAAAGAAAATAACAAATAAAATTGGAAATTGTTTTTAGTATTTGAATGTTTAGACTTTTATTATGTCCTTTTTCCTAATTTCCTATTTCTAGTGATTTTTGAAAAACTGAATTTCCGCGTTTAGTAGAATCCTTAAACTAAAATTTTGGAACTTCTTGAAATCGTAATTTTATATATATTTTAATTTTTAAATTGCTTTTGACATATTGTATACAGCACAAAGTCATAAATATGTAGTATATTATTACAAATTATAAATCGTCTAAAGTGCACTTTAGCTTGAGAATACTCGTGATCTACGATGCTCATATCCTCGAATGAGTACGACAACGGAAATCGATTATGATGAGCACGATGACGACGGTTGCTAAGTTGCACGATGATAAATTGCATCTCGCCCATATACTGTGTGTAACGATGTCTGCAGTTAGAAGCAAGCGCATTAAATGTCTTTAAGCAAGCATACGTACGCTACAAAGTACTGAAATATAAATACATGCAGACATGTATGCATGGTCTGATAACAATATCATAAAAAATCCAAGTAGGCGGTGATGGATGTACACCGTTCTTCACGGAATGATAATTTGAAAAGGTCAACTCAATTAATGCATTTTTAGAATGCACTAATCCTTTTGTTTATATAATTCTTTTGTTTTTAAAAATGACATAATTTAGCGAAGAGAAATCCTTTTTAAACATAAAGTAATTATATCTAAAAAAATTAACAGATAAATGAATGTATTATGCAGATAATTATGTATTATTATTAGAAGATTTGTTCAATAATAAATAGATTATTATATATAATAAATAGATATTATATTAAATAATTTAATAATATAATTATCGTTTAGTGTGAAACACACTCGACACTATTTAATAATTTTCGTAATTTAGGAGATAATAATTTAATTGTTTAGGTACTGTAATTAATAATTGAAATTAAATGTCGACATATTAAAATACAGAACAAAAGACTTTGTTATAAGTGTTCTTAATCTATGTATATATTACCGAGTTTTTTTTTTCATCTAATAATATAAAGTATTTGCTTTACAGTATTATAAATTTATCTTTTATCTGCAACATCGAATAATTTTAAATTCAAAATCCTATTTTCTTTCCTTATTTATTATAATCTAAAGTAATCTGTCTATCGATTTAATCATAATATTTCTCTGCCTCCTGACTGTGAATTATTGCGACCCTCTGTGACGACACGCCATTAATCCTTCAGCATTGCTTACGTGCGACGATGTGCGCAGGGTGTACAAATCGTATTATTCAAAGGTTGGGGATGTCGTCTGGGAATCGCGTCTTCCCAAGCCTGTTACGAATCTTTGGACGACAGCGCAACTTTGTTTCGTAAGGAAACGCGACCCGGAGAAATTGCATCCGGCGAAGAAAACCGGCGGAAGTGCACAATAGAGTTCCAAGTCTGAATTGATTCCGGGGCGATATAATTTTCCACGTGGGCGAGGACGTGATTTCGCGAATTACCAGGAAAACTATTGACTTTCGAACTTTAATTGTAAGTTCCATATTGCTTACTCAATGGCATATCGCGAGAAAACGATTTTTCTAAGAAAATTCTTTATTCCTTTATACATATAGGGCATTTAATATTATATCCTGCAATAATAATTTGCAGAAAGTTTCTTTTTGTTCAAGCGTTTATTTCGTAGTAACAATTGGTCCGTTATTGATCATAATTAAATCATCGCCTACATGAGTAAGTTCATTGATAAAAAAATATTATGTGATAGATTTACAGCGATATTAATTTTTGTCATTTTTTAAACCTGTTTACTGTAAGATAATTAAATATTTGATTGCACACATGATCCTCTTGATTTTTAGATTCCTCCAAGATTCATCATTTCTTTTCCTTTCTCTGTAAATTTAAAAAATTAAGTTAGTTTTTTATACTTATTTCTATCAAAGCAGCGTATAAAAAAAGAAAGTATAAGAAAAATAAATATATTGATCAACAAATTATAATTTTTCACACTTTATATCTTTATTATGAAATTTTGAAATATATTATTGCGTTGATATAAAAAGAAAAGTCGATATAAATTAAATTAGTATTTAAGAAATATAGAAATTGACTCAAAAAACTAGTACGTTTTTCTGATAAAACGATATGTTTGTCGACACATTGCTTACTTATATGGAATGAAAAAGGTCACAACTCTAATAAGAAACGAAATTTATACAATCTTATACTAAGGCTGTAATAATCGAATTTTGAAAACTCATGATATAATTTTAAAGAATAATATATGATAATTAAAAAGTATAACATATGGAAAGAAAATGAAGTTATATTCATTATTTTAATTAAAGCATTCTAAAATTTAGGAAAAAATTAAAATATGCTCTATTAAAAAGTTGCTAATTTTGAGACGTATCACTTTTCAACGCAACGATGTAAGATAAATATAATATTACGATTATTGTCTCGTGTTACTTTCTCCAAAGAATACTAGATTTACTATATAAGATTTACTATATAACAATTACAAGTACATTCACTCACTGTAAAACGACGTTTAATCTCTCTTGGGACTTATGGTGAAGATACTCCTCTCCGTCTCGCATGAGCGCCTTGGTCTCGGTTGTGGTACACCACTATCACTAATCGTGAGTGCGTCGGCGGAAACAGTAGTTACAGTTCGCGCTACCTCGAACGGACCGAAGACGAACGCCGTTTCGTACTGTTTCATCCAGTCAGAATCAGATCTCAATCTTTTCCGCTCTGGTTCATCGTTAGAATTACCCTGAGATTCATCGACGTCGACGGAACGTCTTTTCAGCGACTTCCGTGAGAAATCCCTAACATTTCCGTCCAGATCGGCCTTCTCGACTTCGTCTCTCAAGATGGAGTAAGAAACTACTTTCGCATTCGACTCCTTTGTGTCTGATTGTGAATCAATGATAGATGTATCGTCAAACACTTGTTGCGACGCGATATCGTCGTTATTCACGTTGTCAGCCTGCGGAGATTCGATCGATCGCTCGTTGCTCGATACTCGACTATTTTTACATCCCTCCTCATTGTTGGCCGTTTTATCGCATTCATTTTTATCGTACTCTGTATTTGTCCTGGATTCGTTCACGCTTGCTCGCGTCGTCGAGTAGACATTACCGGATTTAGAGGTCTGAGCTATACTTTCGATCTGGATGTCGACGACCTTCGGAGGCCTCTCTGACGTTGAAATAACGGCGATATCTTCATTTTCACTCGACGTTGATTCATCGCTTGGCTTAGCTTCCTCGTAAAGTTCTTCGTCTAATTGAGCCTTGTCATGCGATCTCTTTAGCTGGTTTGTTCTCTTCCAATCAATATCTTTATTTTCATAAGTTATTTTAGAAATTTCATTCACTAGTGCGCGATTAACAATTGGGTCTTTTTTCTTTGAACTAATAGCAAAATCGAACAGGTTATCAAATTTATCGGCTTCTCCAGAAATTCGACTCCTCAGATTATAGCTGTGATTGCTGCTGATAGACTCGCACTGCTTCTGCGATGCACTGGCTGAGAGATAATCGTCGAATGTGACGAACCTCCTGAAAGATATTTTCGACTTCAGATCTTCCCACGCATCGCAACGGATTTCTAGAAAGCAGTCGTCGGTTCGAAAGCTTGTTCGCTGAAAACTGGCGATAATGAGATCGCGCGGAACTTGCCGCCATGCTTCCACCAAGCTTCTCACTACGTTCTCGACGTTCCATCGGTGTCTACGTTCTCTGATTCCTTCTACATACCTACGACGAATATTTCTGATAGTTCCTTGTAAGCGAGATAATTAAGTCTTTGAAGCGTGAACTTCTATATATGATATATTAACGAGAGGTATTTCTAAATTTTCCAAAAGTTAGTTGCAACGTGATAAGAGAAATTTTGAAAATTTTACGTTATTTTCGTTGATAGTTTTATATTTTACTACTTTCATGTTTCACAGATAAAGTTATTGTAGATTGCTTCACATTTGTAGCGCTTCTGCATCTTTTGCGCATGGAAATGTTTACATTTCAAACTTTAAAACATTAAAATTTAACAAACGTTTGTTATATTTTAACACAGCAATTAAAATAAAAAAAATTACAAGAATCCACACAATATGAATTAAAATATTCTGCCATCAGTATAAGCTATTAACACAATTGTTTCTATATTATAAATTACTTTGTGATGAATTTTATCACATAATAAAATAATCTTTAAATTAGTTGCGACTGTTTCTATTAATTTGCGAGAGATGATAAAATTCGTCAGGAACTAGTTCATAATTTAAAAGCAATTACATTATGCTAAAAGCTAATAAAATTTTGCAGAGTATTTTAATTTTGATGGTAATTTTAAAAGTAATTAGTCGCCTCTTCGTGAACGTACTTGCTTCTGTAAGTCATTTTGATGAAATGGAAGACATCTCTTTTTAGGGGTCTCAACATTGGCGGAAA
Source organism: Cyphomyrmex costatus (assembly GCF_001594065.2). Lineage (NCBI taxonomy): Eukaryota > Metazoa > Arthropoda > Insecta > Hymenoptera > Formicidae > Cyphomyrmex > Cyphomyrmex costatus. Next base: position 923,384 of record NW_017275337.1, on the reverse strand, counting down.
GTCATCAGGAAAAAAGACATATCTAATGTTGCTCAATTCGAGATCTCGAAGAGCGTCGATGCGATTTCTATGCAATAGTAGCAGGATTCTGCGATCGTTATTTGACATAAGATGGTTCAATTGGATCAACCATTCTCTGAAGAGACTATCGTTTATCGAGGCGTCCTCACTGTGACTATATATGTGATCCTTGCCCATTATGACGGCGAGATAAGAACCGCAGATCAATAGTGGCAGCTTCTCGGTGCCAGAGGCGTTGCAGCATAACAGTATAGTCGTTTTCTTCAAATTCGTATCGGACTCGTTCTGCCGTATTTTTGACGCTGATATTCCGGTAGGTGGAACGTCCGAATACATCGTCAATTCATCCACATGGAAGAGATTTTTGTGCTTGTACTGAATGATAATGGGTCGCATCACGTCGATCCAGAGACGATAGTTGTTGAAAATCGGTCCAGAGGGTTTCTTCGTATTAAAGCCGTACTTCTTCAGAAAAGATGTTAGCCATTTCTCAGAACATTTAAAATCTAACCAAAAATTAAAAAGACAAGGTATTTAAACGCGATGAGATGTTTCGTACTGCAAATATCATTAACAATATACAGATATTTTGTATTATTAATATATAAACTTTGTATGACAATTGGATGTTACTCCGTGTAGAATATTTCAAATATCCGAATACCGGAATCAAATCCGTACATGATTAAAAAAAATAGAAGATGAACATTATAATTTCTAGAAAAAGAATAAAATAAATGTCTTAACAAGGCATCGTTTTCCTTCTGAATTAAACGTTCGATACTGTCATCGCGATACGGAAGCGAACAGCCCGCGGAAATTGTCAGATTAACCCCGTTCGTGCTTCGAGCCCTTCAAGTAACGCGAGAATTCTGAGGAAACGTGCTGGTCAGTCCGTGCTTGTGGGCTAATTCGAGGGCCTTGTCACGTAGGAGATGCCTGTCAAGGAGACAACCAGTAGCGTGTCTCTCGCAGATCCATCTCAACAGATCGTCCTTGATCACTCTCATGACTGCGTCGCAGTTGGTGTAATGGCTTCCAGGACGTTTTGACTTGAGCGGTCCTTTGCCGTGCCGAGTGTGCCTGACGTTTCGGAGGATTTTTCGGTGGATTGCAGTTGGAAGCGGGACAGGTTAGGTCTATTGAGGATAAAAATTTTTGACGGACAGACGTAACTGGCGATTCGCGCTTGTCCCCGCGGGAAACCGCGTTGACAACTAAATTACACCTTCGCAGTGCGCTTATTTTGTTTCGTCGAGATTCTCGAGAGACATAAATCGTGTGCGACAAACATACATAAGTGTATACGTATACATCAGACGTATAATTTTAAATCTTTAAGATAATTTGCTTGAAATAAACATTTTTTAATTCTATACAAAAATGATGTCTCATAGATTTTCCATTTCATGGGCATAATTTAATATAATTTATGTAATGATAATTAATATAATTTAAATAATAATTAATACAAATTGATATGATTTGAATTTAAATTTCGTATAATTCAATATATGATTTATATAGTGATAATTATATACGATACGACTCCTTTTATCTCCTTATGTGGAGCATAGGACGTCTATAGGCCTCTTCCTCTTTTGTCCGAGGCCTATATTCGTTTCTCGAATCAGATTGTTTTTCGGATTTGTGGGTGATTGATCCACAGAATCCTACCTCAGTCAGATATTAGAGACAAATATCTATAACTGATATGTATACTGATGTATAGGACCTACAGTTTAACGCCGAATCCGAACGGCGCTGATTGATCATAGATCTTTTGATCACCAGGTGGAGCCATTTTTTGGCTCATTAAACGCGAAAAATCGCGTTTGGGCGCACGTGGGATTGAACTCGGGTCTACATCAATCGCACCGAGCGGTGAGCCACTCGACGCCACATTATAGTGATAATTATATAAATAATATTAAATGAATATGTTATGAAAAGCAATTCTAGCGCAAGTTTTGCAAAGATGTAATGTTTTTGAAACAATTATCACCTTTTGCAAAATTGTTACAAAATGGCAAATAATGGCAGGAAATGAAAGAGGCGGAGAACAATTTTAAGGAACTAGATCGACATTCATTCTCTGAACAAGTTTCCGAGAATCATACTATTATGTTATCTGGATTTGGCGGATTTAATCGGTCGCACCGATTGGAATAATTAATCAGCTGTCGAGACAAAGAGTAACTTTGCTGGTACGCAAACATTTATCTCAAGATGTTTAAAAAATATGGAGTATGAACAGTTTTTCTCTTCCATGGAGGCTTATTTAATCTTTCTTATCCACTTACAATTAGAATAAAATTGATTAAATCAATTTTAAACGGCAAACTATGATAAAAGTGTACTGTAAATTTCTGTTTATGTTCTGTATATATGTTCCTATTTCTAAATAAGTAAAATCTAATTTATTCGAGAATTTATTTTTAAAATGAATTTTGCGAGATATATATATATATAAAAATGCGAAACGATTCACCCCAGCCTTTTTTTCTCCTCATTTAAGTATATTAAACATTTGAAGAGAAGTTATAACATGGACACTGCGCGATGGACATGAATACTTTTCTTGTGTTTCATTCCAAGATCACCCCGACAACTAAGTTACTTTAATTCACGACTTATCGCTCTTATCCTTTAAGGATAAGACCGAAGATTTCTAACTTATGGAAGATCTTCCTTTCTAAAAGTTTTCAGGATCGCTATAAATTCGATTCTGGCCCCAAAATTATGAAATTCAAATTTAAAAAGTAATCTAATTAAAAATAATCTGATGAAGCATAATCTTACCATATTAAATCTACCATTTTGAATTTTTTATTTTTGACCTTAGACACGAAGCATTATTAAATTACTCTATAGACCACATTTCATAAAAATTGAGCAAGCAGTTTATAAAATAAAAAGGGGTGACCACAAACGGGGTCGCAAAAGGTTATTACATGTCCCTTTCGTGACATATGTACTCTTTTAATATGCAGACTATTTCTGGCTGGCATTCAGTCGCTTCGTCGCCAAGTTTTTTTGTCGTTTCTATTTAATTGCACGAAGAACGAGAATAGCAACGTCACGATGCGACGGAGCATTCGCTATCCAGCATTCATGGCATTGTACTTAAAAGCACTCTTTTTCACTCTATTCTTCCGGCCACTGACAATCCTTTCTTCTGTTCCAAACGATGCTTTCCCTCCCACAGCAAGTAAATAGTGACAAAGAGAAAGTATTTGTTGGTACACAGATTTCTGCTTGAACTAAACTCGTTGCTTAATATCATAATAGCCTGTTAATTATTAACTCTTATGTATTACTACACAGTTTACTAGTACACAGTAAAAAATTTGCAAAAACAATTATCGAAATTTCTGTTATAAAAGGGAATTAATAATTAATAATTTTTGTTAAATATCTCTTGTATTGCAATTATCGCAAATATATTATCAGTTTATCTATCGTTCACTATTATCAAACATCAATAATAATTAATGAAATAAATCTAAATGTTTCTATTAGTCACACAATTAATATCACATTATCATGTTTATAAACATTTACGGAGGAAATAAGAAAAAGAAATTTGTTCTAAAAGAATTCAGTATGAAATTTATTTACACATTTACATTATTTTTGGAGCTGGTATGTGGTTTCATCACTTTTTCGCAAAGGAAATATATGAAAATACGTTTCGTTCCTCTCGCTGTTTCGAGAACTCGCCCGCATATCGTCCCCGTTAAATTACATTTCTTGGGAGCGTTGCCCGAATGGTACAGTTCTTCATCCTACGTGTTCTCAGTTTAATATCGCGTTATTCGTACATAGACGCCTACATTCGACGCCTCTTCACGTTTTTCCAAGTTGGAAATGTGCTCATTATAATGTGATTATTATTTCAATGTTATAATTTCATTAATTTTATACCAGAACGTTCGTACAGGCAACACATATGTTTATAATTTATCAAAATTATTTTATAAAAAATATGTAATAAAAAATTAATGTTTCCTTTGTGTATAAAAAAATATTATACAATTAATTATTTCTTATACAATTATTTTTGGTAATCATATAATATCGTATATCCTAATCTAAAATATCTTATTTTAAAAACGTTTTTCATTCGGTTATCTTATATTTATTCCAGCTAAAAAATACTTCGCAATAAGTTCTATGCAATGTTTTAAAATGCTTATTAGCTTTATTATTAAATTGACGATCAATGAACAAACCAAAACTGCGTGTATTTTATATAGAATTGAAAAAAAAAATATATATATTTACAAAATTTACATATATGTATAAACATTGTCAAGAATATTACCAAAAGATCTATTTTAATCGAACATAGGATAATTGTTTTATTTGATTTATTTTTATCTGTCTAAATTTTTTTTTTTTTACTTACAATTTTATATTTTAATTCTGATATTATATTGTTAAAATAATAAACATGTAATTCTTCAAAATTATTCTTTATACCTGTTTTGGATTTATTTATTTTTACATTATCATAAATATTGATATGAGTTATTTGTACCTGCGAATATATATTTATTCATATTTTGTTTTAAAAATATATTCATACTCATATTTTTTACGTTTTACTAATATCATGGTACTCGAAAGGAAATGGGCATAATAAAATCTTACGTAATAAAATCAGTACGGGACGCAATATGGCCTTGAATGCAAACAGACTGGCTCTTCGTGCAATACAAATTGTACCAATCTGCGGGTGTAGTATCCGCTTCGACCGGTTGTCTCCACCTGTTATTCTTCTCTGCTGTTCAATTATTCATTCGGGGCCGACGTGGAATAATATTTAACGGTAGAATTCACACGCGTGTGTGTGTGTGTGTGTACATTGTGTTTGTGTGAACGTCTATTGGATATGTTTACGCGAGTGGCTCTAATCTCACTGTATCGTGCGCGACAAGAGTGCCATGAAACACCGAGACCTCGTAATCCTCACGACGTCGCGTCGTTCGGGACAATCGATGCGCTACGAGAACTCGACCTGTCATAATGTGAGTACACGCAAAACTAAAATGTTTTAAAGAGTTTATGTGATGAATTACATGTGTAATGAATTACAACAAACATGGTGGCAAAAGATAAGTGTTGTCAATAAATGATACTCGACGAAACGATCGTCTATTTTTGGACGGCTAAATTTTTTGTAAATATTTATTGTTTTCAAGATTATATATAAATCTTTTTATTTTCACAACTCTTCCTCCATATTTCTATCTTGAGTTATACATTTTTAAGACGGAAGTTACTGTCAAATTTACAGAAAAAGTTCGAGTTTTGTGACAGCTCCAGGATAGCCCAAGGGCCACGTTAAAATTCGCTTAACTTTCGAAATAAAAAGCGAGAGATCTCAGAATTTTCGAACGTACTAGTTGATTTTATCGCGTTCGATTGACTGTGACGTTTTAAGAGAAATTGCAGTTAGAGAAGAATAAAGTTGTCTTCGCTAGGATTTATGCCGTTCTTTCGTAATTCTTTATCTATTCTGCAGTTTTTATGTTCATCTTACTTTCTTTCTAGTTTTATTTATCGTTGCTCTACGTTGTTCTTCGACGTTACGTTTTCTAGGACAATGCAATTGATCGATGAACGTGGTGATTTCCGGGATACCAGGCAAAAGCGAACAGACTTTTCAGGACTTCGTTGATTCAATATTTACTTACGAAATTGAAGATGGACCTGATTGGAAGCTACATTATCTGCCTCCCTGCAATTGTAAACTTTGCTTTCGCGCCGCGTTGTCACACTAATCGACTTTAATAAATAATTAACTTTAACAAATCTGTATGTATGAAGACAAACGACATTACAGAACAATTTTTATGACGAGAAAAATGGAGCACAGTTTGAATAATTTGCGGAGATTTTTAGACTTTTATGTTTCTAATGTATTCACATGCTTAAAAAGCTTAATATATAAAATTTTATTTCAACTGAATATTATACAAATTCACCTTTTTACACTATTTTTCATATGTTTATTTATTCTTTCTACTGTTTGTTATATACGTATAGTTTATCATATTTTATTTAAAAACTTTCTCTAAACATGATAAAGATCCACTTACAAAGTGCATCGTTGCCTTCCGTTGTATTTAAATTTTTCGAGCGCAAATGACTATATTGTAATTGTAATAATTATCTATGCTTTAGACAGGTGCAGGTTTCACCTCATTGTGAAGATCGCAACAAGGAACTCATGTTTACTAGATTTCGTTAATTTAAAGGCATCGTTCGATTTTTGCTTTGGCCATGGAGTTACAAGCTGTTCCTTTTGATATGACAATTCTATTCGCCAAGATGAAAAAGAAACGAGTCAAGAAGAAACGCGGTCCAGACTCGCCTCTTTACAAAATCATTTGGCCAATGATCTACATCATGCGAATCTTCGGTTTCGCTCCTTACTACTTCCTGCAAGATTGCTTAAAACCATCAAAAATCAACCTACTCTTCACGGCGATCGGCGCCATTCTTTACAGCTATGTATCATACGACGTATTTACCAAGTTTCTAAATGTCAAAAGAGAAACCTGGACTATTGGAGGTACAGAGAATACAAAGGTCAGTAAGAAATTAGTTAAGATATAGAGCAAGATGCTATTTGCTCTACAAATATACACTCAATTTTTTTTTTGTGTATTATTAAGAATAGAGATGTAAATAAAAAATTAATTTATTTATTTAAATCCTTTGAGAGATTAGAAAATTTGTATTATTAAATTTATGTTAATTTATTCGAATCTTCCAATAAATGGAATTAGTACTTAAATTCGCTTTTTCTTCTTCTATGGTACGACAGGCCTAATTAAGAGGTCCTTGGCCTCACAACTTTAAGTTTTTAGATCAATGAAAATTGCGTAAAGATAAGGATTAAAATAAACTGTTCAGGTGATCGTCAACTACAGCGTACTGATGTATGAGCTAGGTTTAACGGCATTTACGAGACGAAGTTTCGTTAGGATTTGGAATGCGTTGCAAGATTATGACAAGAATATGAGGCAATTGGGTCATCCTCGGAAAGAGACACGGACTGCGATTGTCGCGTGGATCCTCGTAATTGTGACCACGATTATTTGGATAGTTATTAATCGTATCGGAATGTACGCCTTTTTAGAGACATGGACTAACAACATGAAATACATGATTCCCTACATCGGTACGTCAATGGCTATCTACAAGTTTGTGGCGATAACTATTTTTCTAGGTCAGCGATTTGGACATCTCAATTCGATTGCAATACAAAATCTACCATCGACGTCGATGGAGGATACTGGAACAATCATTAGCAAGAAGGTTTCATTTAATCTTCTTTGGAAATAGCATAACTATATGATACGATATATAATAATATAAAAATAATAAAATAGATGCTTAAACGATAGATTGTTATATTAAAATTAAGTTGATAGTAAATGAATTATGACAGTTTTATTTGTTTGTAAAAGACAATCCTGAGTCTACATAACGATTTGATGATCGCCGCGGAGAATTTGGAGTCGCTGTACTCGATGTCGTTGCTCTTTTATCTCAGCAATCTATGCCTGCACACCGTCAGCAACATATATTTTATAATCGAATGGATGCTCGTGAAGCAATGGGATGTGGAATCATGGCCGCTAGTCTCCTGCATGTGCACTTGGTTACTGGCATTTCTCTCCCAGCTGTTACTACTTCTTATTGCCTGTCACTTCACTTCATCTCAAGTAAAACTTTTCTGCAGATGCAAAGTAGAATGTCCCTTTATACTTAGATAATAGAGAATGTCAAGATGACAATGCAAGAGTGTGATAAGAATCACACGTGTAAACTTTGGACCATTCTACATGAAATAATGGTCGATGTGTATACAGATAAAATATAAATAAATAATCTTTTTAAATCTAAAAAAAATAATATTTAACAAGAAATAAAGCATATTTTTTTAATAAAGAATTTCAGAATGTAATTTATTTCAGGCTAATTGCCTAAGTTCGACTCTAATTGAATGGCAAATAAGACTGATGAAAAAAGAAACTGAAGTAAGTAGATAAATTGTTTGACATATTTCATTCTTTTGTTTATTCATTTCTTTCAATATCAAATTTAATTTTTTGTTCAAGAAATGAAATTTTTCTCTGTTCTAATTACGATTTCATTCATTTTCATAAAATCTCTTTTAAGACTGTGTCTTTGTTATACTTATGTACATACAGCAATCATTTTAATGACTGCAATCTGCATAAAATCTTTTCTTGGAATGCAGGATTACATCGAATATTCGTTGGAATTTCTAAACCGAAAGCTCAAATTCTCTGCTGGCGGATGTTTTTACGTAAACTTGCCATTATTACGTTCGGTATGTATGAAATCAAAGATGCAAAACATTTTAATTACGTAAAAAAATATTTTTCAGACTATAATGAATATACTATAGCCTAATGTTCGTACTAGACTAAAAAATGATTAGGTTTGAGAGAAATTCAGATTAAATTTTATTAATAAAAGCAAAGTTTACTAAATCGGATATTTTCTTTCTTCTGATTAGCTGAATTTAACCTTTCTCATTCTCAATGATTCTGATAATAGCCTACTGATTAAACAATATTTGCAGTTAAATATCTCTTATTGTGCATTACATAAGAATTTTGATTAGACGGATTATATCACGGATATTCTACTACTTCCTATACATACAAGAACAATCGCAAGTATATACATAGCGATTAACCCTATGATCCAAATTTCAACTTTAGCTAAAAGTTTGTTACTGGATGAATAAAGTTATATGCAAACGTAGAAACACGTCCGTACGTTGACAGATTAAAAGGATTAATTTTCGGATTAAGGACGAACGTTTCGCGTATTAAGATCTTCGTTTTTCTCGTGATATTATGAGTAAACGTAAATCATCGCGTCAAGATTTCAAAATTGCTGAATTATCCAGATGATTTCGTTGAAAATTAAACACGTTTCTCACTACGATGTTATCACGGCAACTATACAACTTAAAGAAGAACGTGCGTTCACGTATTTTCCACGTTGCAGTTCAATTTAGATAATAATTAAAAAACCACGTTATCACACAGATACTGTCTTTCCATGCGGAAGTATAAATAACATAGCGGTCATATCAAAACGCAAAATAAAAATAAACGTTCGAATTCATATCGGAATATAAATAAAACATAAACGTAATGTGGTTTTAAATTGAAACGTCATAATATCAAAATATATATATGTATAAAATATCTCGTTGCATATATAAATGTTTTCATTAAATACTGTGTATGATGCTTGCGGAAAAGATTACGTGGAATATTTATCAACGTGAGTTTTAAATATAAACACCAGTAGTATATTTCATTTTTACAATCAATAAACATATACTAAGAATAAATATCACAAAGAATCAATGTTAACGTTTTCATTTAAAATTTTTCTGTAATATGACAAAGACAAAGCACAATTGGTCTTAACCGAGGTATTAACTTAGTATCTCAAAGGAATTCAGGACGCTGTAAACATTAATGTAAATGTGCTCGTAAATCGCATGGTCGGAAACACGCCTTTCAATTTCATGATTCCTGTAAACTGAATAGAGCTCGTGTGTACTCAAGTCGATACGTTGCCATTTGGAATTGGTACTTGTGTGGAACTTTACTAGTAGTGTAATTGTATGTGTACGTAATTTCGAGAGAACACGACTCTCAAAACTACGATAGTTTCTGTTTAACGCGAAACTCCGATTTTCTTGTAGGAAATTATCTCTGAATCGACGATACTATCTATATTTAGGTCGCAATTATGCAACGTATATATATATTCATAGGGATTCTAGGTATATTTCAAAAATGTTGTTAATTAATGAAAATTATCATCTCATGTTTTAAATATTATTTTTATACTTTAAATTAAGTATAGACGTAAAAAAGTGTTATAGTTTTAAGTAAATTTGTAATTGCATAACTGTATATTAAATTTATAAATAACGTTATAATAGAATTATAATTTATATAATTGTATAGTATTGTAATTTACGATTCTGTTATTTATTCACATCGAATTCCTATTCCGGACTTTATTCGGATATTGGAAAATCATTATGTGATCGATGTTGCTTTCAGATCGCTTCACTGATGACCACATATCTGGTTATACTACTGCAACTTCAATGAGAGTGCGATAAAAGTGAAGGAAATCGCAAGATCTCCGTCAACTATAAATTTCTAATGTATGTTCTATTGAGTCGATATATGAATGTAAGATGTTTATCCTTTGAATCAATGTTTAAATAATACTAGATAAAATAAACTACTAGATAATAAAACAAAATTGAATGTTTCTTTCCATTTAATCGTAGCTTTCTATGTTTAAAAATTACTAAATTCACAGAAGCCTATAAAAGACATAGCGACATAACTTCTCAAAAGTAGAGATTTTAACTTTAAAATCTCTTTTATACTTAATTAAAGCTTTGTTCATTTTAATGAAGACAGCTACTTGAATTTTGAAGATCATAACAAATCATAACACGTATTCTAATCTAATATAATATTATTGATAACAATTATTTGTTTAATTTTTTATAATGAAATAGATTTTATAAGTTCAAAAATATGCCACAGTTTTTCCGCATATAGTTAGAAACTGGCAATCTCTTTGCGCTATAATAATATATACCGTTTAACTGTCACTCATTAAAATAAAAAAAAATTACGTTTGATAATCGTTATCAAATCTATTGATTCTTGATAAGTCTTCAGGTGGTCGCTCCTTTCGTTTGATTACATCCGCTTGAAACTACTTTCGCTTTACTCAGTGGTAGAACAAACGTGCGCTGCGATGGTGGGGCTACGCGCAACAGCATTTGCATGCGAATTGTTCCCGTCACTGATTACAGTAACCCCTTTTAGATTTAATGCTCAAAAGAAGCTACGTTTCTCGAAACACGTGCGAAGAGGATTTTTTAAATGATGGTATCAAGATTGTACAGAATTGTAATTGAACAGCTGGAGAGAGAGAGATTTAAAAGAATTTATAAATTAAATTATAATCTAAAGAAATTTTTATTGATATAAAATAAGAATTGATTTTACACACGAGTAACATAAATAATTTATAAATAAATAATAAAGTAGAAATAAATATAATTTGTAAATAATTTTTAGGTAAATTATTTTTTTAGTGATGAGACTTTTCTTCTTTACATCAAATTTTCAAAAATTCTTAATCACACTGCATGTGTGTAGCGTCGTGACCTAAATTGACGCAAAGAAAACTATTAATTTCATAAATTGCAAAATACTGTAGCGAGGAATTGACTTATGTGAGCTTCGTCTCAAGCAAATTAATCTTGCGGACGCAATTTATAATTGATTTACTCATTACTCGAAAAAATTCTTAATAACTTAATAAGGTTATTTAAAAGGTTTGAAAACGTATAAACATAAAATGCTACAAAATTATCTCTGCTAAATAAATTATTATATATATATAATTATATTTAAAAATGTTAGAGTATATTATATTTTACTTTACATAATTTACACATAAATTTTATTTTTCGTAGATGTCTTTTTCGAGCAAAAAATATTGAACCGTATTTTATATTATACAATACCAAAGTACAATTATCATAAATGCAGTCGGCCATGCGATTAACAAAGTTCTCGCAAAATACAAAGTTTAGTTATGCTATAAAAACACAGCTTCTGCATTCTAAAACTTCTTTTACTGTAATCAAGGATCGTTCATAACGCTTGAAGAATTTTCAGAGATAGTTCAAGCATGTACTAGAATTTCTGCATGTTAGAATGTTAAGAAGAAAATTCCAAAAAATATCTCCATTTTTAATTTAGAAATATATTTTAATAATTTTTTTTCAAAAATTTATCGGAAATAAAAAATTAAAATAATTTATCAATATTTTCGAAAATAATATAAATTTAGTAAATATCGATAATTTTTCTTACAAAACGTTTAATAAAAATTGGTCATACATGTTTTGTTATATATTTTTTATTTATGTACTTACACGTATTTTATTTGATTAAATTTACTTAGATCTATAAAATATAAAATGTCTTTTGAATTGTTTTAAAACTGTGTTGTTTATCTCTATTTCCTTCTAATATATATTATCAAAAAATATATATTATTTTAAGAATATCACGAGGTGATACTACGATTAATGAAAATGTCACGTCACAATTATTCCTGCATATATATTATTATATGATGCGCGAAATTCCATGTCTACAAAGAAAATCAAGAATCATCAAGAATGCTTTATGTTATGATTATGTGACGGACCGTCATTTATAAAGTCGAAAAACTGAATTTTGACGTCTACGCATCTTGATGTCGTCGATACATTTTATTAATTTATATCAAAAGCAACGAAGTTAAACAACTATCATCGTATGTATAAGTATTTCGAACGTTCGTCGAAATTATGTCAACTTACGTTATTATGAGCAGAAAAGATTTGACAGATATTAAACGAATAGTTCGAACATTAAAAATGAAAAAGAGAAAGGAAAAAACTGAAATATCACTTCTAAATTGTTATTTATCTAGTAACCCTTATCTCTTCCTTTTACTGGGCGAATAATTCTTGCTTGAGTAAACGCATTCATCTTCTTCTTTAAAAGAGACGTTAGAGGAGAAAGAAATGAATGGTATTGAAATATTAAACGGAAGAAAAATATAAAACCCGACAATCTCACATTCCTAACATGTTTTCCTGTATATTTTATATTTTTCATAGTGCAACACTCTAGCAAAAGATAAGTTTGCCTCAACGCATGAAACAAAGAGAATTCGATGTAATACATTGATAATAAAAATATTCAAATTTTCATAGAACAAAAATTGGAAAGAAAAATATAAGTTTTTTTTTGTAAAGTCTACTTTTCTTCTAGATTGATTTTAATCCTGTCGTAATCTTAGAATATGAACTTTAATAATTTACATCACAAGCTGTGAAACAAAGTCGGAAAAAGAAATAAAATTAAATCTAATTCACTTCGGTAGAATAGAGTAGAATAATTTTGTATTCTGTTAAATCAGAAATAATAGAATCGTCAAAGGACGCATAAGTAAATTATGTCGCTTTTGAGAGAAGAGATTTTGTTGATGATAAGAGCTAATTCTATTATCAAAAACACCAAGCAGGACAGCAAGCTGTTTCAAACAATATTCTCGTAATCTAAATTCAAACAATATTCTCGTAACTTTGAGCTAAATTTTACTAAATTTCTCAAAAGCTGTGGAATAACGAAGAAGTGTACTTGTACCACTGCAAAGGCAAGTCAAACGGTTCTGAGTTTATACCTTGTATCAGGAAATATCGAGATTGGATATGATCAAAGAGATTATTCTTCACTAAATTGAAAGTACTTGATTAGATTTTTTTAACGAAACTGGAAGCTCTCTTTGAGCATTCTCCTTCTTTCGAAGTTACATACATTTCTCATAAGAAAGAAATAAGATGCACTCTAAAACACCATACTTTTTCTTCATAAAATAATTATTTTTTAGTAAATATCTCTTAAATAATTATTTTATTTAAATTTAAATCTATAAAGAAAAAAATCCATCCATCCATCCATCCATCTATCTTTCTACTTTAATATATTTATAATAGATGTTTATCTGATTTCACATACATAGAACTGCATACAATATAATAGTCAAATCATATTAAATATAATATATATTTCACAAATGCTTTAAATTTTTTAAGTAAACATAATTGATTTATATTTTTCTACTTATTTAATAATTAAAATATGAAGAAATCAATAATTTTATTTAAGAAATTAGAATAGTGTGAAATGTTGCATTATTGCAATAAATAATATAGCTACTTTTTTTATATACATATAGAAGAAAGAATATATTTTTTTTGTGTAATAAGAATTAATGAGTTAATATTTTATTATACTCTATAGTTATAGATAGCATTTGCCTATTAGAAAATAAAATGTTTTAATATTCTCTTTTCTTTACTTTAAACAATATTTTTCTCTACTAGCATATTATACTGTAAGAACAATGCATTATATTTTACATGAACATGACTCTCAAATATAATCTGGGTTATTATTGCTCTCGTGTACGCCGTTACTTCAACAATGGTTGAAAAAGTTTTTAACATTATAGGCATGCTTCAATTTTCTCTGTGTAGAAACATTCAGCATCAAAGAGAGAAAAAGTGATATGAAAAACAATGATGAAATGCGAGTACCAAAATTTAAAAACTTTATGTGTACGTTTTTAAAAAAGAGAAAAAAAATAAAGTGCGTTTTTTACCCTTGTAAAAATGCATTTTTGTAAGAAAGAGAGTATGTGTGTACAATTGCGCGAAGAACGGACTATAATTCATGTCCTCGAGGGATTATGTTTTTCATAGGGTACCTGAAAACTTTCCAAGTAGCTTTTCTATTATTCTCATTATTCCGAGAATGTTTGGGGAGATATAATTCTATTTTTTAAGTTTTTTAAATATTATTTTCCAACTGCATTTTTAGCATACAGTGACTTCTATTCTGATATTGGCTTTCTGGAAAAATGTTGATGCTCCCTGTTCATGAACGACGACATTACAAGGTGCTAGCAACAGTCGTCGCGAGAAATGAAAGAAAATAAGAAAATCGCCGTCATTGGCAGTCGGCAATGTTACCACGATGGCGATGAATCTATTTTCCACGCCATCGCTTCGGAAAATTGCATCTTTCATCGGTTTCCGCCGACGATATTCTCTCTCAAGCAGATGCACGCGATCTCTTCTCACTGCACGCAATAGTTCTGATCGCGCGATAGAATAGAAAAAAAATCATTATATTAAGTAATGGAGGTTTCCTAGTTTTGTGATATCTGTATCGATTCATATAGTCCGACTTCCAAAAAACGTTTCCAAAGAACGTTCCTATATGTGTGTGTGGGAAAGGATATGAAAATTCTATGACAAAAAGATTAAATCATATAAAATTCTATTTTAAATTCGTATGATTTAATTTTTACTTAGAGTAAGATGAATTATACATATATTTGCAAAGTTATACTATGTAAAGTTTCGATTGTATTATATATTTTTTAAAATGATATTTTTAAAGGTTTTCATTAAATTACTACCTAAAACTTTAAAATTTTATAAAGACAATTTTATTAAAACTTAAATTTTATATTATAGTAAAATTGTTTTAAACAATTTAATATAAAACATAAACTTTTATATAAGAAAATTTTAAAGAAATAGTTGATACAGATTCAGAAAGATTTGTTATTTTTACGATTGCATTCATATAAACTAAAATATGGTAGGAAAATATTCGCAATCTTGTTAATATATGAGTATGTATATGTATTTTTTCGACTAGTTTCACCGTATTATTTGCAAGGGGAGGTATAGAATTCGGATAAACGAGTTTGTGAATTCCTTTTCTCGATAATAGGAATCATCATCGTTGGAATCTCAATAGCATAAACAGTCCTAAATCCTGGGAAGATTCACGGCTCAATGAACCGCAGAAATTTTCTTCGACCTTTTCTCTAAATGCTTAAGCAATGGGATTTTCCTGTCCTAAATTTAGGCTTAACAAAGGTAAACATTCATAATTCATGCAATCCGAATTTCCTGTCAAATACACTTACTTTAATTCCAAAATCGATACGATATATCAATTATCTGTATATTTCATTCAGAATATAAAAATAGCACGTTATTTTTTTCTTTTGTTGAATATTGATTCTTCTTTTATTAAAATGTTCAAATGTGTTGCGGAAGGATTGTTTTCAACTAAAATGTTTACTTTTTGCGATAAAAAGATTCGCTAAAGAAAAAAAAATGATGCGAGGAATCCATAGAAGAAAATGTCCCTAGAAATATTATATATTATTCTGTATGTATACACGCATATAGGCGAGTTTCAGTAGATGAACTTACGTCATTGCCTGTTTTTAAATGTGGGCGGAAAATTGCAAACGCCACTACCTACGTCATCGAGCGATCGTACGTCATGTCCTGGCTCGATATTCCAAGAGTGGCAAACAATCAAAGAGAATGAATTTTTCAAGCTCGAGTTAAAAAATTTAAATTTTACGGACGGAACACGTTATTCAATAATAATTAATATTTTCTAATTAATATTTGCATTTTTTTCCACTTTATATCCCTCGCGAAATAATGTTCTAGACTTCTGCAAAACGTATAAAAACGTATTGTATTATAATATTTTTTTAAAAGATATCTTTGTGTTTATTATATTTTTTGTAATCTTGAATTAGAATAGATACACAAAAATATAAAAAACAAAAATGTAAAAATTTTCAAGCTAAATCCTGATTTCGTAAATTGAAAAGTGTAAAACAAATAAATCCCTTTCAAATCGTCCATTTTTTTACGAGCGATATTTTCGCGATAGTACATACAGTGAAAGGTTTAACGAATTCAACACGCTGGAATCAAACTAGAAAACGAAGAACGAAGCTGACAAACTCGGTGTGGTATTGAGGCTTAATTGAATTTCACGAGACGAGATAGATAGACGATAATGGAATTTCCAAGTTTGTCGCTTGTCATACTGATATCATTCGAGCAGTTGTTAGTTTATAGCTAACGACATATGTTACAATCATCAACAATCATAATGTTACACGAACAATTATAAAATTCCAATTCGATCTTCAACAAAAAACACAAATGATTAAAAAAACATAATGATGGCATTAAAAATGAAGAAAGACACGGCGATAACCCGCAAACCTTCTGATCGCATAATTGAAAAAACACAAATGATACGATATTGATAAGTTAATCTCATTGTCAGATGGATAAATAATTTTTTTTGGATAATAAATATTAGTTTTTAAGAAATATTGTTCTAAAAAAATTCCATTTAATATTTATAATTAATTTTTAATAAAATTAAATTGACATAATATTGCTACATTTTTTTAAAATTAAATTAAACAAAAATTAATACGGTTGAAAAAACTTACGAAAATACTGCGAGCTGTAACAATCCTCTGTGGCACAAATGTATAAATGTCGTTGTCAAAAAAATTTAGATAGTGACGATGTTTCGCATAAGCTCCATGATAGAATGGGCAGCCGTTCTTCAAAACGAATAGCTCTTCCCGTGAAAAGTCTATAGTCTGTATGTTTCTGTACAACTATGACAATATATTTCTCGATGCGTCATGTGTCATTTCCATTACATATTACAGAATATCATCACCAAACAAATATGTACAAACATATCTTTATATTGTGTACTTGCCATCTCATGCTATATGATTGTTGTCGCGAGTATTATATGTAGCGCTCGAGTGCGAATTTCATGCAAATTGACGTGATATCAACCGTTACGTATAAATAAATTTCGTCACATTGCTCGTTATTCAAAATTTTCGTTGTACTTATGTTATTGTATCGACAATGTTGTTCCTCATGCATATTATTAACTTTTAATTCATATACATTCTTGATATATATCTAAACAATAGGAACTTAGGAATTTAAAGCTTTGCGTCAATATATGTATAATTTTTGAAAGATACGCTGACAATATTTTCAAATAAAATTTGTATGGAAAGAACGATTTTACTAAATTTTAACAAAAAATTTAACAAGATACAGATCTGAAAATAATTTTGTTAAATCATCAAAATAAATACATAGGAATCTTAAGCATGATGAACAATGCTGCAAAAAGTTTTGACATTCTAGCAACCAGTTTAAGCCCTACATAATTATTTTAATAATCCAATAAAATTATTTTCAGATCTTCATCTAATTAAATTTTTAGATATTTTAGCAAAACCGTCCTTCGTCTGTATAATTTCTACAAGTATCCTATTAAAATGTTTATAAAAAGGAAAATATTGATATCTGATATTAAAACTAATTGTAATAATAATAAAGAAAATGAAAAAGGATTTGCTATTGAAGGATATTTTGAATTTGGATAACATTTTGTATACATATATTCATCTCTCGAACACAATATGTGCGGTCAATTGTATACACTATCGTATTAAAAAATGTTACTTATCTTTTCATATAAACCCTAACAATCTATAATTATATAAATTTCTACGCTAAGAATTGCGAAATCGCTGTTCTACAACTATTAATTCGTTTACTGCTATTCGAGATCTTCAACATTTCTAAAAGAAATACGAAAGACTCGAGGAGAGTATTTTTGTCAATAAGAAGATAAAGATTACATGACATCGTTCTTCGTATGGTCTTGTTTTTGAAAGAATCTTCATTGTGTCATTTCGCAAAAAATGAATGAGATTTATACGATATCACGAATCTGTCGTGTGTTGAAATTTACCGATTTCGACGAGAGAAATGGACGAGTAAATGGAACTATGAATGTCAAATTCCTTTTACCTCTTGTGCAATACGAGAAAAAGATTAATTGAATACGATAATGATAAAGCTAAAAAAAATAGATTAAAAATGCGATCTCGAGGGCTAATTTGCAAATTTTATGAAGAATGCGTAAGGATAAGTAAGGTATTATTATATATATAACTCTTTTCGGTAAAAAGTGCAAAGAATAAAATTACATTATCGTTCAACTTCTCTTTGATACAAATCTTTCTGAATATTTAAGTTGACGGTTTCAAAAAAAGAAGACAACAATACGCGTACAAATCCAATTTTTAACTTTTCAGATCACATTTTTAATTGGTATATTCTCGTAATGTGTTTTAACTAACTTATGCAAGAATAGTCTCGCATCGAAATCGGAATATAAAATTGTAAAACTATAAAAGATAATTATTGTAGGATTCACACAGAATTCAACTTTGTTGAGTATCATCATATAAATACAATGGATAAATAGATAAATAAATGTGCAACTTAAATTATTAGTAAAAATTCTCATTGAATCAGAATCCTATTGAGTATAACAATTGTATAACGATACTCCGAACAGTTGCAGTAGCAGTTAATATCAATATGTCAGAGCGAATTGACGCAGCAAACCCGTCTATCAATGACCTGTCGACCATTTTAGCGTAAACAGCAAATGCTACAAACAAAGCATAAATCGAAGTTGCTCTCGTTGACCTAATAGTAATTAGTGGAACAGAATCGTCGATCCTAGATCTAATTGTAAGTAAAGTGACGTGCATAGTTTAAACTATAAATAATTCTGAAACGGTCGTAAATTAATTTTCAAAGACCTACTTCTGATCGAAAGCTTGATTGTAATTTAGATAGATTACTATCCAGCGTGATGTATTTCAGCGATGAAGTTTAATTAAATCACGATCTCGAAAATTCCATCTCGCTAAAAGTTCTTCCGAAAAGAAGAATATCACTAGCGCTTTTCTAGACGTCGGAACACCTTTCGATCGCTTGTAATTTCTCCCGTGACATGGAAAATCTTAAATTCTTCGGACTAATGGTGGCATAACGCGTGCAAGGCTCTCTCTGCATGTTATTGTGTATGTCAAATAAGAAATTCGTGCTGAAATTGCACATCGTAGGAACATTATGGACCGGTTTCTGCTGAAGAACAAGCCCATCGAGTGCTGACGTTGACTTATACAAACGTGATCTGAATATATTCATATATATATATATATGTATTTAATAAAATAATCGATTGTGTTTGTACTGCAACTTATGTAAATTATTATTTAACTATCTATTATCTTTTTTTCTTATTGTGTCATACATAAAGATGTATAACACAATAAGAAACACAAAAATAAAAATAAATTATATAATATTATATTATAAGTTATTATACATTATTATATTTTTACGTTACTGTATAATGTACTGTATAAATTATTATTACTATAATAATATTATTATTAATATTAAGTACAGGGAAAGTCACAACGTAAAGCGAATTTATTTATTCCTTTCGTATAAAAGGAAACGATGGATTCGTGATTTCGAAGTTAAAAACCTTTATAGACAAAATCAGAGAACTTGTAGATCATTATACAAAATATATTGTAAAATTGGGCGATTAAATTGAAAAATAATGTTGTATATATTTTACTAACGTAATATATGTACATAAAAAATAAATAATTTACTTTCTGCTTTCCTCTCATGTTAATAATTGTTTAATTAATAATAATAGTATTATATTGTTATACTTTATAGGAATATAGTATTATTATCTTTATTATAATTACCTCAATAGATCGTAGTTGTTGTTTGGAGATGAAGTTAACCATTGAGACATTCTGGAGAATGAGATATTAAGATCAGCTTGAGACACAAGCGACATACTTGAAGATTCCAATTCAGATTTACATTCCTTCGCGTCGTATCTTATCTCCTCTTCGTCACCTGACTCCTTTTCTATTGTTTGATCCAGCTTTGTCTTTGTGACGAAGGGGTGTTTGGGGATCCTGTTTCCGGTCAGATAAGGGTGCTTAAGAAGCGGCGGGTATCCGCAGGAGACTTTCAACGTCGAAGAATTTGCAGGCATCATGATTTTCAACGAAGATTCGATGTTCTGGCGGTTCTCTTTGTAGATAGTGGTTGTGCAAGGCACTTCGGTCAAGACCATGCGAGACGAATTCTTGGACGAAATCTTGTCATTAACGCAATCATTTTTAGTGCGACCGAAGGTACTGAAGGTTAGCGGTATTGATGGTTTTTCATCAGGATCGGAGCGCCAGGTTTTCTGTGAAGAAGACGACGAGGACAAAAATCGATCGATAAATCCCGAATCGGAAGTATGTTCATTCAGTTGTTTCTCCGCCGATTTTTTCCAGACTTTCTTGTAGTTCAATAGTTTGGTATAGAATGTCGATTTTAGTAACTTTTTCAGCGGTTTCTTTCGTGACAGCTTCTCGCCCAACGCTGATATCCATGTTACGGACGTATCGTTGTTAATTTTGAACGGTTGATCTTCACTCAGCGAAACGTCGATTGCTGCCGGCAATTTCCGGTCAAAGTCAGACGATGAACCGATTGGAAGCGGTTTGAAATTTCGAAAATTCTCTTGGTTCTTCGGAATATTTTTAGAAGGTGTAACAGTTACGTCTTGAAAAGATGAATCCAACAGCAGATCGCTATTTATATTTAACAGATTGTCGTAAGACGATCTCGAAAAAGATGACAACGATGACAATGAGGTCGAGGAGAGTTCGAGTTGCCATTGTTCGTTTTTGAAGTCGTATAGGTCGGCTTGTAAGTTTCTATAGCTGTTATTGCTGCTCGAGTCGTAAGAGCTTGTTAAGATATCCTCAAGAGGATCCTCGTGGTTCAAGTTTGTGTCTTCAACATTCTCCAAAGGACTTGAGCAAATCATTAATTTATTCTTCATCGAGTTGTCCTCCAAATTTATATCTCTCTTTTTGAAGTCCCAAGTTTCACTCTTCTTCGAAGAACTGGATTGTACATTCAACAATATATCATCGCCAATGGAGCTGTACATGTTGATCTTAGAAGAGGATCGCGGCCACGTCACTGAAACTGGTTTTTTATCACTTTCCGAACAATATCGATTAAGAATCACAAAATCATCTTCGACTTCGTATGCCTCAAACGAAGTTAAAAAGATCTTGGATTTTTCATTTAAGTTATTCTGACATTGCGAGCTGGGCGTATCGTATATCGCAAGATTCGGGTCACTTTTTTCTACGTTCTTCTGATTCTGGACAATATTAAGAGAATTAAAGAAACCGGATTTTCCTTTAGTCCCTTCTTGTTGACTATTCTCGTTAGATGCCCTTACGCTTGACTCGTAAGCTTTGACAAGCTTCTTGACGAAATTGTCGTCCTTCGAAGTTGACGATTTCGATGCGGTATCCTGATAGTTGGTCGACATTGAACAGAAACCAGTTTCGAACTCCCGGATCAAGATCTCCATGTTTGGCATATTCTTCGGTATGTCTGGTAGCACCCGAACTCCTTTGACGGGCATGTTGATTGCAATTAAAAGCTCGTTTCTGGGATAGAACAATCTGCGTATCCAGTTCAATTTGTGTTTCCTTGATTTATCGGTGCGGAACTATAAAGACAAATGCAAAATTGTATATAAATTTTAGTTACTTATTGTTAAATTAATCAAAAGACAGAAAGAGAGAGAGAATACCGAATTTAATAATTATATGTATCTATAAGTATAATACAATTCTTAGATAATTTTCCTTAATAATTTTTAGAAAAAAATACATTATATTAATAAATTAAAAATAATTTTTATTATATGTTATACTCCAGAAGACAATGAAAATTATTTAATTATATAATAAACTTTATTTATAAATATATAATATACTCTATTCAATTCAAATTTTCTTTATTATCTAAAATATATAAAAATAATACTCAATAATAATATATTATACTTTTATTTTAAAATCCAATATTTCTCAAATGTTTGTCAACTTGTTATACATAAATTAATTAGAGCGTTGACAGAGATCGATTATTCATGCTAATCAGAAGCATCTGTTTTTCTAAGAAGTGTATAACCTCATTACGTCCATCATTTGCTGGATTTCAATCAATCGCAGCGATGATTACGCGATCCGATGTATTTATTTTTATCAAGACGACTGAATCTTCGTAACGGTAATCAACTGCATGTATTTTCGCAATTCTTCATAAATATAATATGATGAAATTGGAAATAAATATAAAAAAAAATAAATTAAAAATAAAGATAAAAAACAAAAATGTTCATTAAATTAAATACCACTTTTGGAAATGCATTACAAAAAACTTGTGCGTAGATAGCTATAGGCAGATAAACGGAGAAAGTTTAAACTTGTTAAATATGTGATAGAAACGAATCATGGGTTCAAAATCAACCTGCGATATATGTAGGAAATCTAGGTTCCCTGGTTGTAAGATTTATTCTAACGATAAAATCAACGCCGAAATGAAGCCCATGAGCTTTACAAACCCTTTTCTTCCAGCACGAGGCCGATCACGATCCGCGCACAAGTCGTTCGCTCGATGTCTCGATTAAGAGTGTTATTGTTGCTTGTATCTTTCCCGTAACAAAAGGATCGCCTGTTCGTAGCGGTCGCGGCGCGCTCGCTTTTTCATACTTGTTTTCGCCGCGTCCTGCGCTATTTTCGTTCGGATCGCAAGTAACGCTGCGCACGATATCTTCACGCAATGCTAAACTAATCATGCCACATATATATAATACATATGTCGAAATAATAACTAATAAATCGCAAAGGAGAAATAAATTTCTCATTTCTGTCTTATGCAAACTCTTTCGTAAAACGCGATATAAAAAAAAATAAAAGTTTTAGACTTCTTATTAACATAGTAGTCTGCGTGCAGTCAAATATGAATTATCTATCAATCGCACGGCCGTTCACTGAAGTGCAATCGGCGTGCGAGCTATCATCTTGACGATATATATACGAATAACATATGCATGAAGGATGGTTATATTTATCACGAGAAAAGTTTCGAACAGGTGCATATATTTGTGTGATAACGCAACATATCTTTTAATAATACATAAAATGTTTAGTGATCAGTAATTTACTTTGACAATACCCGAGACAGACCGATAGATTATTTTAAAAATTCAATAAGAAATTAAAAGTTAGAAAAAAACAAAGATATACCAAAAATGTGTATAGTGTTTTTTCTTTTTTAATAAAGAGAGATTCCAATAATGTTGACTATTCCACATTTAAAAAAAGCAAATAAGAACAATTGTCAAAATACCACACCATTACCAAAAAGTTTAATGAAAATTGTATACAACCATATATATAAGTCACGCTCAGTAAATAATAAACTAATATGTCAAGTGAATGCTGACCCGACGTCGTCTTTTTTTAAGTAAAACATTCCTCTTAAGAATTCTCTCGTACAGGTCGCTCCTCCACGCGACAGCAGTCAAGCTTCTGGCTACTTTGAGGTGCGCCCGAAGAAGAACGTATAAAAAAGAATTCTTGTAATCTCTCAAAAAATAAAATTTAAATTTTACACAAACGATCATTAAAAAATTTTTTTTCTTTTATACGAGCCTATTAAAATTTAAATTAATCTGCGAGGTTGAATCAAAACGTCATAAATATTTTTTTTTAATTACATCTACATATACATATATGTATAATATTATGTATGTAAATGTTTAAATTATTAAGTTTATTCTTTCTTGTTTTTTATCTCGATCTATTATCTCAGTTTCTCTAGAAAATCATCTTCATAAAATTTATTTATTTCTCTGATTATTTGAGATAATTATAATTACATGGTTTGCAGATATTTCTCCTAAAGTTTACTAATATTAATTAAAAGATAAGCCTTTATTCACACTATTTACTTTTGCTTCAAGATAATTCTTAATATAACGTGGAACATAATATTCTATAAAAATATTGGTTATAAAAAAATTTTTATTATAAAGAACTTTTTCATCCTTGCTTCTAACAGTAATGCTTAAAAATCAGTAACTATTTAAAAATCATGATAATCCGCATAAAATTTTAGTAACTTTTACTAAAATTTTCTAATTTTTCCTAGCAAAGAAACAATTTCTCAAGATTTCTCTTGTTACATTTTTCAAAGTTTCATCTTTTTCAAGCAAGGATATCTCCTTGCAATTTTACCGACATGAAATTTCCCTTGGCGCGTTTCTTTTACTGCGAAAGAATACTATCAGCTTGATAAATATGCCATTTGTTTTGTAAGCTGGAATTGATTCATAGTATATATTACGTAAAGGTTTTTTTTCTCTTTTTTATTTTATTTATCCATTTTCATTTACTTAAAAAGTTTTTCCAATAATTAATCCTTGGAATTAATTCCCATACATGCATATGGATATTCAGTAACCGATGACCCAAGAATCATCTTTTTAGTACGCAACCCAAAGGCTTCCCTTATTCAGGTCAGACAGCCCGGTGCCAAAGGACTGTCACAAAGTTACTGCTTTTATTGGTAATTTCAAACGGGATAAAGAAAGGGATCTTTCTCCTTAGAGAAAGATTCAGTACACGAAAAAGCCAATTTTTTTTAGGAAACTGTTGAAAGAATATTAACACGAGGTTTTACCGTACTACGATTATCATCTGCGAATCTATAGAGACACGGTAGTGTCTCGGTGCTAAGTTATTATTTCATATGACACAAAACATGCGTTTTTTTAAACACTGCACATGAATACAGCAATCTTTTGCTCTTCTCTTTTTTAAGAAAATAGAATGTTCCGATCACATATTTTAAACACTTCATATCGAGTTTTATTTTTTTTCATTTGCGCAACACAAAAAGGACGGTACGAATGTTTCAATTTGAAAAAAAAGCCGTTACATTATTATATTATATTTGTTAGATAAATATTTTTCACGTTACATTTTTTTTTCTGTCTGTAACATATTGAGAAATTTGAAAAACCATATACAAACTTTTAAAACGTTAGATAAAAGTGCTATTTCTATCATGTGACAGTCTTGTTCAAGTTTCCTGAATTTACTACTAATGTTAGACACTACAGTTTGCATAGACGGTGGTACCGTGACATGAAAAGAACATGGCGTGAAATAATACAAAACTCCACAACGTGCCGTCAAGTTTTCTGCAGCGACGGAATAAATCTCAGTAAAATATGCAAAACGGAGGTGTGCAATCCCCAACGGTTGTGACATAAAAATAATGTGTGATAATTACACAAAGATACACTGTCCATTCTTTTACAGTTAACAAAACCGTATAAACTGCAAAGTTTCATATCACCACGTACCAAATATAAAAACTTTGGATGATTAATTTCCATGAAAGTTGTAAAACATAGCTCGCGAAAAAACAGATTCGTTTATTTACAAAATTCCGTTTGCATTATAATGTGTCAAAAAGACATAAGATGAAATTAATATGCTATTATAAGTTCATGTTATGTATAACTATATAAATGTTTCTAAATTTTGATAAATAATAATAATATAAAAAAGAGTGGCAAAATTGTGAGCATCTAAGAAAAAAGTTAAATAAAACTGATTATTTATTAATAAGTATTTATTCAAAGGAATAAAGTTATTTGATTTTAAACTACAATAATTAATGTGTATATATTATTAGTACAAATTATAATTTTAATATGAATGTTAATTATTGCAGTTTAAAGCTAAATAATTTTTAAGTAAATAAGACTTAAAATTAATTAATAAATAATTATCGACTTTATTTAAATTTTTCTTAGAAATTTGCTATTGCCCCACTCTCTCTCTTACTTCACATAAAACATCTATACATACACATGTTTTATATTATATATATATATATATATCTCAAACAGGGTGTATGTTCTATGGTCATGTGTATAGTAGCATTGAACGTATAATATATCGAATTATCGCTGAGAGAGAGTGCGAGAAATAAAAGAGAGATTAACACTACTCTACAACAATATCATTCGCAATTCCCCTACGTGTATGTACGGTTGCATCTTAATAAAATATACGTGAATATAGATCATTGTTTAATATACTCGTGTATTAACATGTCATCTGCTCAGCAGGTTTCACATATTTTATCACATACGCCACAGGAGAATTTTCATTACCAAAAACATATAATGATAAAATATGATGTAATATATGATTATGTTCTCCTAAATAATGTATCACATAGTGCACTTTTTATATTGGTTGCGATCAATAAAGAAAAAGAGCTTAATAAACATTTTGTGCTAATTAGATTATACTTTTAGATTTGAATTTTGAGATAAAATTATTTCTCTAGATATAAAAATTTAATCAGTGTAAAGTGCTCTCATTAAACTGCTTTTTCTACTGAACGCAATTATTGCCATTTATTTATGTTATTCATTATTTTTATTTGAGACGACATTTATTTTTCACAAGTATTTAAAAAAATTTCATTATACCACTTATAATGGGCATTAAAAATCGGAGCACTGAAAAGTCGTTGGTTTCACAGATGATAACTAATGATATTCAACGTGTTTTTATACAAAAACGGTACTAAAAAATGATTATTTTACGGAAATGTAAAGAATTGACGAGATACCATTTAGGAATCATTCAATTCATACAACACGTTCCCGTGCAAATTTTAAATTTGTATCGACTGCTAATAATAATCATCATTTTTGACATAAAATATACACACAATAAATTTTACACAATTGATTTTCATGAAAGATTTATGTACCTCTACGGTTAATGAAACATAGAGTAACCTTTTGTGGCAATAAAACGTGATTGTCCAAAACGGAGGTTGCGAATAGCCAAAAGAATGAATCGTGACATAACAATATCCGTGCAGCGGGCGTTTGCCTGGTCGACTGAAACGCAAAATTCTCTTTCTTTTCTGTTTTTTTGCCTTTTTCTATTTTGCGATGTCGATGCACACAGAAGATTAATTATATTTCAGTGTTGCAGATGAGGCACCTTTTGTCTAGCTCTCGCTTTCATGATAAATAAAACTTCATTGTGACGCATTATCTACTTATACACGTTATTATAACAAAATCAATAAAACAGTCAGGAAAAAACTCATTTAAAAATTTTCTAAGGAATTTACAATTTTAACAAAGTTTTTATAACACATCATGTGCGAAAAATATGGCGCTCTTTGACATTTGTAATTAACTATGTATACAATGCATTATTATTTATAAATTTCAACAGAAAGTTATTTTCCTCCAAAAATGGAGATAATTTAACGTTATCTGGAAACAATTTTTTTGTATTAATTAAATCAATTAAAATATGCTTGAAATGTACATAAAAACATTATTAAACATCAAGATCCAGCTTTGATCGTATTTGATGCTCTTGTATTTATTGTGTTTTAATTATAATTATAATAAATCAAATAAATCAAAATTAAATTAAAAATAATTAAAACAAATATAGGAAAACAGAATACAGGAAAAGAATGAGAAAACCGTATGAAATTTTTATGTCTTAGAAATCTTATTATATTATAATTCTATTTTTTATCTTTATATAACTATATATACATATATAATTACACTTATTTATATATATATTTATTTATTTATGTCTGATGCCTAAAGTTTCATCTGCATTTATTTGTTGTTATTGAGATAAAAGCATTCAGGTAAACCAATCGAATGTTCACCCGATTATTGGATGGTGCGAGGATTAATCGAGATCTCGCGGATAAAATTACTTTGGATGGTCTCTCGCTATCTCCCAAAGGTCAACAAGAAAAGAGAAACGGAACTCCTAGCAATGTGTTTCACGTTGATCAAGCTTAATTCGAGCACATGGCGGCCGCAAATGAAAACTGCTGTACTAGAGAATCTGTGGAAGATATAATTGCATCTAGATATACGACCTAAGAAACTTTAAAAATTGATAACAAGCTCAACTATTTTTTTAGTTATCAGTCATAAAAGAAATTGCCAAAAAATAGAATTAATATTGTAAATTCGTTATTAGAAAATTAAAGTATATTAATAATTTTTCCACTATTGTTCAAAAAATATTGCATAAAATTTTTATAGATTAATATTCTAAAGCCCGTATATTCAAAACGCGTTTATAACGCGTTTATTATAACGTTGTTAGCGCGACATTAGCATATAATTTACATTACATATATCTATAGAATTTCACGAATAAAAGTAAACAATTATCGATAAAAGCGCTTGAATATACGGGTCTAAATGTTCATTTCAAGCAACGCTTGCAGTTTTAATACTCAAAGTAGTCAATACGAGTTTCTTTATGAAAGAGTGTTACGAGTACAAAACTTGCCTTACTTCCTAACTTCTCGCGTAGTGTCGGCTATATCATTTAAGGTGCTAATGATTTAAATTATAAATTTAGAGATAGAAATTTAGTGTACATAATGCTAACTTTTTCAATCTTCGGATATCATACATTTACTTATTATAAGGATAATTAATATCAATAGATGTATATAAATTGTTTTTATGTGTGTGTGTTATATATATATATCCAATTATTTTCGTTTGCTGACTTCTCAGAGCAGCTATGACAAGTCGGCACCCCTAAATGCGAATTTTGATAAAATCATTATTGCATTCGTTTGTCCACCACTTATTTTCGTTTGTCCGCCCTATTATTATTATATTATTCATAATAATGAAAAATAATCACTTAGGGGTACTACAATTTTTTTTTTTGTATAACTTTTTTTTGGAGGGTGGACAAATGAAAATAACGGGTGGACAAACGTGGACAAACAGTGGACAAACGAATGCAATAATGATTTTACCAAAATTCGCATTTAGGGGTACCGACTTCTCAGTGCAGCTCTGAGAAGTCAGCATCCCTAAATGTGAATTTTGATAAAATCATTATTGCATTCGTTTGTCCACTGTTTGTTCACGTTTGTCCACCCTATTATTATTATATTTTTCATAATAATGAAAAATAATCACTTGGGGGTACTACAATTTTTTTTGTATAACTTTTTTTTGGAGGGTGGACAAATGAAAATAACGGGTGGACAAACGTGGACAAACTGTGGACAAACGAATGCAATAATGATTTTACCAAAATTCGCATTTAGGGATGCTGTCTTCTTAGAGCAGCTATGAGAAGTCGGCACCCCTAAATGCGAATTTTGATAAAATCATTATTGCATTCGTTTGTCCACTGTTTGTCCACGTTTGTCCACCTCTTATTTTCGTTTGTCCACCCTATTATTATTATATTTTTCATAATAATGAAAAATAATCACTTGGGGGTACTACAATTTTTTTTTTTGTATAACTTTTTTTTGGAGGGTGGACAAATGAAAATAACGGGTGGACAAACGTGGACAAACAGTGGACAAACGAATGCAATAATGATTTTATCAAAATTCACATTTAGGGATGCTGACTTCTCATTGTTAGTACTGCTGCAGCATTATGATTCGGTAACCATTTTTGGTATAATATTGTTACTGCATTAGGTACAATATGTGTACTGATTTTCGGTATTATTGTGGTACTGTAATCCCGTATTGTAATACCGTACTATAATGATACCGATGTTTAGAAACATTACGACACTGTAATCCCGTACCATAAGAGTACTGTATTTCGAATCTTGGCCCGTTGCTATCATCCCAGTGTTACATCAGTACAATACCAATACTGGCATCCGATATCACGCCGGTACTGAATACTAAAAGTTGGTACTGGGCCAGTATCTCGCCGGTATTCAATTCCCACTTGGGTATACATATATTCTGTATAAATTACAATATTACTTTCAATGTCCCATGTAATTAATGATTTTTACAGATTTCTTTTTAGTATAAAATTCTGGACGCAAAGATCATCTTCAAAAAGTACTAGTCATTTTAGTACTCAATATACGTATAAGTTTGTTTACTAAAAAAAAATGATTATACATAGTTTTTTTTTTCATTTCTCACGGTATATCAGTTGCTTATAAATGTAATCTAAAGCATTAACACAGCGTTATGAAGTAGGTGGAGTTATTAAGTGAAGTGTTATCATTTTTCTACACATCAAAATGACATATGGGCACGTTCGTCAAATATACAATGGACTAAAATGCCTCGAAGGGGGAAAATAACAAAATTTATCGTAATGGCAACGACAAGTAACGATTATCGTACGCTAGTTATTTCGTTATCCAAGTTGGAAGTAACAGAAATGAGTAAGTTGAAAGTCTATAAATTCTATTCTAACCATCTTACAGGCGCATAAACGTCTACGCGGTTATTTATGATCGCCACGCATTGCGAATTTTATATTTTCACGCCAGTTATATAACGCCCGATTCATATATCGCGAACATGGAAGAATAATTGACGCACGTGCAATGATAAAATGTTACACTACCCAAGAGAGGGTCTTAACTCATATTTATCGACAAAATTTTGAGTTAAAATTCCAATCGAAAATATTTATATTCTTAGGAATAATCTATTATATTAATACTTTCAACATATGTGTCAAATCAGATAAAAATTGCAAATACAATAAAAATTGTAATAAAAATTAAGAACGATAACACTTCATAACTTTAATTCAAAAAGTATGCTAACTCCGGAAATGGAACATCAAATGTTATTGTATTTGATTTAAAAAATTATTCTGCATTAATTGAATCAATATTTTTTTAAATTTTTAAAGCTATGGAAAAGAAGTCGATGTTATGTAACGCCAATCTAAACTTATTTAAAAAATGTCAAAATAATAGAATTGTGTGCAGTCTCGTCGACGGAAAAACTTTGTTTCTGTGTCGCGGCTATTATTTTTTTATCAAGCTCGAGGCTATAAATTGACGAACATTCCTGGCACCGGCGTGTAAAATTAGCGAACGTCGCGAATTGCACTCGGGATTTATTTTTTCGTAGCATCCACGGTCTGTTGCGGATTTATTCTCGCTTATTGGCCGCCACCCAGATCTCGCAGTACATTCTTCTGTTGCCACTTCTGTTGCTTGTTAAAAAGCGCAATGTGAAAAAAATGTACTGTAAATTGGAGTCATTTTTGTGACTGTAGTACTCTAATAATGATGTCCGAGAAGAATATCCGGATTTAGAGCGCGATAAATATAATCTCGTATTAAATATACAGAAAGCAAATATAACAATGTTTTCATTATGAGCTGATTACGAGTTCGGCGTATTTAAATTTTTACCAAAATTTAACACTCACATTTCCTTAAGCTTTTCGTTATATAAATTTTCATAAATTTTATCACCTCCTCTACAATATTTTCACGCAATATTTTTCACAAATCAGTCTCTAAAATCCTAAAGTATTTCAAGTTAATTCTCTCCGTAAAAGTCTCTAAAATTTTCTTATAATATAATAACAAAAACGCAGTAGTATTTTCGGTACTAAAAACATAATAGCTATTCTTTTATTCATTTAATAAATATTTAACAAATAGATTTATTTAATTCTTGATCCTTCCTTATTTTATTTCATTAATTTTTCATGTCATTAAATTATGCTTACTTTCTAATTAATTTTATAAAAATTTTAAAAAATATTGTTATTTCTAAATAGATCAAGGAAAATTGTTATTTTTATTAGATAATAAATTCTATTCTATTTCTAAAGTTTTGTAATCAGGGTATTCTCCTGCAGAGAGAGTTCTTCTTCAGTTGATTTTATTCAAGTATTTGTCTTTACTTTCGCGTGCAGCGTGCGAATAATAAAGCAATTTTATGGTAAATGCTGAAAAGAGCAAATACTTCCCAGAGGAAATCGCTCCTTTTTTTATCCTGGGAAAGTTTTCTGCGGGACACGTATAATAAATGCAATCGAGGAACTAATTTTTCGAAAATTGTATAGCTCTTCAGAAGCAAAACTTTTGCACAACTGTATGTAAAAGCGAGAAGTTAGCGACATTGTTGTAGACACGGTACGAACTTAGCATAGAGCATAGCATGCTTAAGTAATGTTTTTCGATGAATGAAATCTGTAATTTTACAAATTACAATCAAAACGATTTGTAAAACTCATTAACGACAAAGTTTTTCTATTGTCACATAAATATTAAGAATAAATATTTGGAATCTTATTATAGAGACATAACAATTGTTATCTGCACAGATTCTGTATTATTATACATAATATGTAAAATGTAATATTGATTCCATGCACAATTTAAATTGTATATAATCGGTGTACCAATTAAATGACGTAATTAGTTGCATGAGACTTTGACTAAATGTAATTACGCTACAAGGGAGGTGTTATATTTACTCGAATTTAATTGGAGAGATAAGAAACGTCTACGTCAAACACTGTCTCAAAGATAATCCATCCATGAGCGGTTTGTTATTAAATTTATTTGCTAACGGAAACTGACATTTAGTGTAAGAATATTATATTCAATAACTAACATCAGACAATTTTATAGTACAATATATCATATGTATGAAAACTTATTTGTGGAACTTTTACTTTTTATGAATTAAAAATGTGTAGAATATTCTAAAAATATTTAATATTATATAAAGAAATTTAATACTTTATGTTAATTAAGAATGTATTAAATATTTGAAAAATATAAGAAAGTCAAATTAAAAATATATTACGCTTATTAATCATTACACTTTAACATACGCGTTAAAAAATTACAGAATAGAAATGCAAAACTTTTTAATTGGCTAATATTTTATTTGAAAAAAAAAAGTCGAACTTAATA
The DNA here is from genome assembly GCF_001594065.2 of Cyphomyrmex costatus. NCBI lineage: Eukaryota > Metazoa > Arthropoda > Insecta > Hymenoptera > Formicidae > Cyphomyrmex > Cyphomyrmex costatus. The sequence goes on along the minus strand of NW_017275337.1, from coordinate 890,222 downwards.
AAATAATTTAAATCATTAGCAATTAAAATACGCAATTATCAGTAAAATACATAATTCCAAGACATTTTGTATGAAAGCAGTTTATAATTGTCAAACGAATGTTTCATTACGAAATGCACCGCTGTGCAATATACTAGACATTGCATTGTCGACTTCCAAACTGAGACTACCCATCAAGCAACTAAACTTTGTTTGAAATCAACATGCGGAGAATTTACACGAGAAAATGGAAATTTCATAAATGATACGTACATGAATCTCTTGACATCATAGAATTTTGTGTCATCAGTTATATTACCTCAGCAAATTAACTATCTTATTTCATTTGAATATTAACTTAAAAAAAAAAGAAATTCCGAAACACGTAATGCCAATTAAAAAAATGTAGATAACCGCTAAAATCTTAAGGTTTCTTTAAAACAAATTAAAACAAGATAAAGTTTAACATATTTAAATTATTATTAATTTTTTAAAATACAATCCTATTCTATATTACTAATTGCTTAAGAAATTGTGTTAAGATTGTCATAAATAACTTCAAATTATTTTTATATTAACTTGTAATCCAATATTCTAAATATAAACCAACGGTGAATATTGGCAGTCACTTTGTAAAGGAATTAAAGTCGAATTGCAGTTATAGCGTACGCGTTCATCAAAGTTATTCATTGTACGACGCTAACTAATTCTTAATCGTCGAATTGCGAATTGGAAAACAAATTAAATCACGCGTGCGCACACGGTAGACTTTAATCTAATCGGAGTGAGCTCGAGGTAACATTCAACTTGGTGAATTTAATTATAGTTTCGTGCCAGTTATTTCAAACACTCTGTCTGTCTTGATGTTACTTACGTGCAAGAGAGTTAGTAACAACTCATTCGGTCATAATTCCACGTGAATCGAATAGTATTGCCTAATTTATTATTTGCATTAAGCGCCACTTTAAATTATCCATGTCGCTTGATTTCTCTTAGATGTACTAAAAATATGCCGCAAGACTGAAGACAAAATAAGCAAAGTGGAATAAGATTTCTATATCACTGATAATAATTACATGAGCGAACAATTCCATCGGCGCAATTTTTTAAAATCAATGCAAAAAATTAAAAATACAAATTGTAATTTTAATTAACATTAATGATTGCATAAGTATATATTGACTTTACTGCAAAGAAATACAAACAGCTCTATGTTAAATCATAATTATTTAATACTGTACTTTATACTATTATTTTTTCTTGTTATCGACTGTTTTGTATACGTATTTGTATATAAGTTCTTTAAACAACATTTTAAAAACGTGGTCCTAATTTCCATAATCCTTCTAGTGAAAAAGCATATATTTTTTTTATTAAAAAAAAGTTTTGCCTATTTATTAATAAGAAGTTCTTGAAGATTTAATAAAAATACTATACAAACAAATATACATATATCTTACTTAACGGGGTATGTTAAGTTAGCACCCCAACTATAGTACTCAGGAGTTCTGATTAGAGTTCCCACTTCCTTTTGACGAAACGAAGAGTTCCCTATAGTTAATAACAAGAGTTCCGCTCAATAAACATTTTTTTTACATTTTTTTTAAATGAGGTGCTAACTTTTTATCAAATTTCGAGGTGGAATAATTCTGAGCGGCTTAATAGATTCAATTTGCGATTGCCTAGAGTTCCTGATATGTAAAAAAAATTTTCGAAAAATAAAAAAAAATTAAGAATTTTTGAAAAATTAATTTTTAGATACAATAGTTCTGATGATAATTCCTGCTTCTTTTTGACGATACGAAGCATTCTCCATGATTTTTAATGACATATGCGCTTAATAATCATTTTTTAATAATTTTTTAAAAATGGGGTGCTAACTTTTTAACGAAATTCAAGGTCGCATAGTTCTGATCAGCTTAACAGAACTATTTTGTGAATACCTAGAGTTCTTGATACATAAAAAACATTTTTTAAATATAATAAAGTTTAAAAAAATAGTGGAAGTCTTTGAAAATTTTTTTGAGAGTACCGAGTAGTTCTGAGTAGCGTTTCTTATAGTACTCGACGAGTTCTATCAAAAACTGTAAGATGAAAAAGCGATTGGACCAACGGTTTGCAAGATACAGCGACATTTGTCGGAAGATCAACAATTTTTAGAGTATATCTCGGAAACCGTTGGTCCAATCGCTTCGAGCCCTGATACTTTTCGACAGAACTCGCCGAGAACTGTCCAGAACTCCGATCAGAACTACTCGGTACTCCCAAAAAATTTTGACTTCAAATTTTTTTCTAAGTCCCACGTCGGAAAATTTTTTGAGAGTACCGAGTAGTTCTGAGTAGCGTTTCTTATAGTTCTCGACGAGTTCTATCGAAAACTGTAAGGTGAAAAAGCGATTGGACCAACGGTTTCCGAGATATACGCACTTTAAAAATTGTTGATCTTCTGACAAATGTCGCTGTATCTTGTAAATCGTTGGTCCAATCGCTTTTCCACCTTACAGTTTTCGATAGAACTCGTCGAGTACTATAAGAAACGCTACTCAGAACTACTCGGTACTCTCAAAAAAATTTTCAAACATTTCTACTATTTTTTTTTAACTTTATTATTCTTCAAAAATGTTTTTTATATATCAAGAACTCTAGGTATTCACAAAATACTTCTGTTAAGCTGATCAGAACTATGCGACCTTGAATTTTGTTAAAAAGTTAGCACCTCATTTTAAAAAAGTTATTAAAAAATGATTATTCAGCGCATATGTCATTAAAAATTATAGAGAACTCTTCGTATCGTCAAAAAGAAGCAGAAATTATCATCAGAACTATTGTATCTAAAAATTAATTTTTCAAACATTTTTAATCTTTTTTTTAATATTCGAAAATTTTTTTACATATCAGGAACTCTAGGCAATCGCAAATTGAAGCTATTAAGCCGCTCAGAACTATTCCACCTCGAAATTCGATAAAAAGTTAGCACTCCATTTTTAAAAAATGTAAAAAAAATGTTTATTTAGCGGAACTCTTGTTATTAGCTATAGGGAACTCTTCGTCTCGTCAAAAGGAAGTGGGAACTCTAATCAGAACTCCTGAGTACTATAGTTGGGGTGCTAACTTAACATACCCTACTTAACGATCTATTTCTCTGTATTTAGTTTTAAATTAAATCGAATCTGCATTTCTTTATTATAATATAAATGTTAATCAAAACAGATTAAATTTAAAAAAATAATAATAAAAACTGCGTTTTAAAATAGTTTGAGGGAATTTTTTAAAATTTAAATATTTGACGAAGAGAATATTCTGAACTAGAGAATATTCACTTTTGAATTGATCTGTATGTTACTTTATTCACCTCGCAATGCGACTAGCATCGTAGTAAACAAACATAAATTAGTTGTGAAGTTGCACCGATGGTCTCCCAGTTGCATCGCATCACCTATTTTGCACGAAAATGTGCTTACACCAGGCATAGTGGTTTCGCTTTAATTGCATCTACTAAGTCCGGCTTTAAACAGATCTATTCTACTGGCAGTAGAAAATTACAAACGCAAACATAATAGACGATATTTTTTATCCATTACGCGTATACACTATTTTGATGCGTCAAATATCATAAAGAAACAATTAATAAAACAGTTTCCAATATACTCTCTTTTTTCTTCTTTTGTAGCACATTTTTTTTATGAGTTTAATAATTTTAATAATTTTTTCATTAATATGCTTTTACACGTTTTATGCTTATATATACATGCAGTATAATATATTAAAGAATGATGATTAAAAAAACTCTTATAAAAGTTAGTCACCAATAATAACAGAATTTTCCTTTAGATGTGTTTGATTATACATATATAATTTTTTTAATGATAGAAAAAATAAAATCCAATGGGTAACCATTATTCAAGAGAATATTATTAATTATATCAAAATTTTTTACGAAGGCTTGTAACAAAAGTAACATTCTGTCTATATATAATAAGAATCACAATAGTATCTAGTTTTTGATTTATGATGGATGACACGAAGAATAGTTTAGTAGATAACGACCTGAAAAATCAATAATATATTACGAACATTATTCTCATATAAATTTATATTTATTATTTCACGTGGAAAAATGTTTATTTGTATATTTGTAATTTATCTGTAATTTATATTTAACATATTGTACTTAGAAAATTGTCTATAAACGCTCTTGGATTCTTAGTAAGAAAATACTTTAATTACAATCTACAGTAATGTCCTGCTGTTGATAGCTTGGGCGATTCTGAAAATTAACCTGTACTCCAAGATTTAATTAATGCAACGTACTACATGATTATGATGCATACCCATTTACAAAGTTCACAACAGATACAAGGAAGTTAATTTAATCCACTAATGAAATTAATAACTAAAGTGATCAACTCGCATTGATTACATAATTTAATTTACTGCAATCAGATTTAATTAATGTAATGTCAAACTCCAAGTATTAATTGTCGCAATGAATTACGATTTAAGCTAATTAATAACTATTCACACTTATCAATGAAATCTACAAGAAATTGAAGAAACATTTTAATCCAACAATTCATAATATCTTAATTTTGTTTATTATATCTAGGTTATTTAGACCAAGTAATTGCTGAAATACAATTTCTACATGCAATCGTCTGCGATCAAATCATGAAATCTCTTTGAATCTATCTGCAAAAAAATATCATATTTGATTAACATTAATTGCTTCGTCGATCAATAGCGCAAATTTTATGCAACTGTCCGCACATTTAAGCACAAAAGTGATAGAATTGCAAATGCGATTTAAATGCAGTACATTGCATCTTTGCAAATGCATTTAACAGTTTGATTTACAATTCTTCGTTTAACAATGCTTTTGTGGCGGAAATGTAAATTTATAAACAATAAGCGCTTAGTAATTGATGAAAACAAACGATTTTTTATGGTTCGTAATTTATAGCGTAATTATTCTGTGATCAATGTTACGAGATAAATAATGGAGGATCAGGGAAATCAAGTTAATGCTACAGAAATAACTACTTCCTCGCGAAGATATTTCAACTTCCCTTCCCACAAGTCAAATCCATTAAATCCTACTACTGATTCTGGACTGATCGAGAAGGAAAGAATTTGTGATAAAACTCGTGCGGGTATACTAATCGATTACTTGCTTGTTCGTTGAATGGCACACTCGATTTAGCTCTGATCGGTTCCTGATCATAATACTCAACTTATTCGATACACTCGTCGCATGTTTTGCTGAATTTTCGTTTTTTCGATCAAGCTCCGTCATGATCGATGTTATCAGAGACTTTTTCTCGTGGATATAAGAATATAAGCTTTGGACAAATTCTCAATATACAAATAAACTTTCAATAAATTCCTAGGATTTTATAGTGCTGATATTTATTATATTTAATCGCAATATATTTAATTGAAAACAACAAATATTGTTAGTATTATTATTTGTTACAAATTGTTAGTATAAAACTGTCAATTGTAAATCACTAAATTACCGTACTTATAATATCTTTTCAAAAGTTATTTAGTAATTATACGGTAGAACGTTTTTATTACTTGTTCTGAAATATTTTCTTTTTATAGAGTTACTATTTCCATCAAAATTTAATAAAAGGCTTTCGTGTCTAAATAAACAGGACTGTAGAATAAAAATAATTTCTGTGCTTATAATTAATGACCATGAACGTGCGGAAAAGTAGTTAAATTTTTTGATTCTCCCAAGTGTACAATACAAAATGGAAAAATTTGTAATTCTTTTATTTAATTAAAAATACATATATAATATATCTTTCAAAAGAAAATTATCATTCAGTACTAAGCATTATAACAAATAAAAAAATCAAAGTCGAGAAAACCTCAAATTAAATAAATACGAGAATTTTTTTTAAATGTAAAATCTATTTATATATAGTTCATAATTTCCGATAAAATTCTATTTATAATGTTATGTTGTGTATTTCTCTTTTAAATTATATATGTGTAAATGTTCTAATATTCTTCGTATGTTTTACACTATGCGTATAAAAAAAAATGATAAATAGTATTTTGTTTGGAACTCTATCGTAAATAGAATCATTTAAAGTGATCTTAAGCTAACAGAAAAAACCTGACGAAATTCCTGAACGAGAGCAATTAGAGAACCCACGCTACTAAGACATAACTCAGCCCAGTCAAGTGATCGTAACGAGCATTACTCTATGCTCGTATTTAGCTCGATATTGCCGGGAAAGTCCCTTGGGCGAAAAGAGCAACGGCGTAATTGTAGCAACTACACGCATTGATTAAGTATTTAATGATGGAACTAACGAACTTACAGTCCAACTTATCGCTATGGAAGCCATTGGTAAAAATTGCATCGAATCTCGAACAATAAGCTTTAGCATTATTTGTATAGAATTTATTGTTAAAACTATTCACGTGCGAGTCAGGAAATTGGGTATTGATTTCGCTTCATTATACGTTCCACGAGTCTGTAGTTGTCTATCGCATCTAGTCGCGCTATCCCGTTACCTCATCATCGCTCGGTCTCGAACGGGAAAGGGCGAAGGACTCGCGGACTGGAGAAAACTCTCGTTATCATATTAGAGAAGTTGGAATCGATATCTGGTGGACAAAAATAGATGGCACCTCGGAGACGCATCTGTCGCAGTGGTCAGTTTCAATACTGTATTCTATTTCGCGCCGGTTATTTTCTAGCCATCTATCTTATATACACGATTCATTTAGTTTTTCTTCGAGAACAAGTAAATACTTTTTTCGATTTGAAACTTAAAGGAAGACTCGAATGACAATATTGAATTTCTCTTTTTTTTTCTCTTGCTCTCTCTTACCAATGCGACATGATGTAAAATAGAACATTGATTTAATGCAAATATGTTATTTATAATCTACATCGCGCGGAAATAAACTATGTTTATTAAATACAAAAAAGAAATACGATGTTAAATAAAAGAGTATGGATTATACTAACATATTATGATAATTTATAATTATAAAAATGTAAAAGTTATATTTTTTCAAATTAAAGAAAAAAATATTCAAAAGAGATAAATTTAAGAAATCAGCAAGAACAAAATTTTGAATTTACTAACTACGAGGTAATTTACAAAGATTAATTAGAACATTATCGTGATACTCTTGAAACAACTTGATTGATGAACTTTAAAATTCGCACAATGCTTCTCTTTTACATCAAAGATCTTGATATAAAAAAATAATAAATTACATCCTCTGGTTGCCATGCCAAAATGTAATTGATACCACTTTGCTGGGAACGTAATAGTGCTATTAAGCTAGCTTTTATCCTTCCTCTATTCACTTTCTAGATATGGATAATAGCCAGAGTTGGTTCTAAAGCTTTCTACTGACCCAAGCAAACCCATTTCTGATGTACTGTTTCATATCGCATATCCCTAACCTTTCTATAAATTTGCTTTTTCATGGTTATTGATATTTACATTCCATATCAATTTTCTGTGGAATCTTCAGCTTTTAGATAAAACGAAAGAACAAAAATTTATAGTAAAATAAAAAAAATTTGTAACGGCGTATTTATTTTTCCGTTATAGATATTATAAATAATTTTTTTTCATGAAAAAAGCTTAATGTATTTCATAATAATTTTAAAAGAATGTAATAGTATTAAAATATTTAGAATTATATTCTATAGAGAAGCATGAAAATATAACATACATATATACTATATATATATATATATATATATATATATATAAAGATATTCTTGAAAATTAGTGCATTTCTTTTTCTCAAGCCATTCTTTTTATTAAAGTCAGTCCTGTACAAAAGTAATATGACGGCTATTTCGATTTCATGTGGATGCACATCTATATGAATGTTCATCCAATCTGTTGTTCTGCTGAACTGCAGATGGCACGACATTGATGACCCTTATCTGAATAAAATATGGCTTAATATCTCTTTCTGTTCTCATCCTTGTCTCTACGAACAAGAAGCATACATGGAATGTACAAAAAACTTCATTTTGAAGTCTAACATTCATCATACATATTCTCTCTTCGGAAGTAAATTAAATATAATAAGAAAACCACCTTCATTATTAGATATTTTTAAAACTACTGTAAAAAGTATTTTTTCAATACGACTGCTTTTATATACAGTTTACAATTTAATCATTTTTATTGAATTAATTTGTATTCTAAATTTATTCAAACATTTAACAAATTCAAAAGCGTTACAGAATATCTTGTTTGAAATATCTATGTATAACTATATGTATATACGTATAATGTATAATTTATCAATACAGATACGCGTGTAAACGTAAAATTGTTTGCATATGTGTCTTTTGTATACCTGTTGATTTGCATGTTTTACATGCAAAATGTAAATTCGTAATTTAAATGTATATAAGCCACTGCGAAAGCTTTGCATTTTTATATCTTCGAGGACAAAATGAGACATAACGTCCTTCCTGTAAAATAAACTCTTCCCTTTGACACACTCGCATACGCTCAGTCGTTAAGCTTTTGTCGGTTATAAAGAAAAAAAATTCATTTGTGATCCTTTTTTTTAGATAAAGAAAGTCCTTATCGAGCAGAGACATACATACATAGAAGTTGAAACGTACTCAGAGACTATATTAAATATCTTTACAAAAAAGGCCAACAAAGATTTATTTGTTAAAAAGAAAAAAAAAAGAGAACGGTATGCCCAAATAACACAACTGATATATTCACAAAAGAAATTTAAATAAAATATATAAATAGATTTATGGCGTCGAATGGCTCACCGCTCGGTGCGATTGACTCGCGATCTGTAGACCCGAGTTCAATCCCACGTGCGCCCAAACGCGATTTTTCGCGTTTAATGAGCCAAAAAATGGCTCCACCTGGTGATCAAAATATCTATGATCATCAGCGATGTTCGGATTCGGCGTTAAATTGTAGGTCCTATACATCAGTATACATCAGTAGATATTTGTCTCTAATATCTGACTGAGGTAGGATTCTGTGGATCAATCACCCACGAATCCGAAAACAATTTGATTCGAGAAACGAATATAGGTCTTGGACAAAAGTGGAAGAGGCCTGTAGACGTCCTATGCTCCACATGAGGAGATAAAAGGAGTCATCATCATCATAAATAAATTTATATGAATGTTTGTACACATATATGTACATGTTACTTTTATTAAAAGTAATATTTTATTTGCATAAAAACTAAAGTATAAATTATTCTTATATAAAATTGAAAAATATAAAAAATTGGAAAGAATATATATTTTAAATCTGAAAAAAACTCACAATTGGTAATACAATATAAAAGTAAAATCTTCTGAAATTTTCAGGAATATTTTTAGAATTGAAATAGGATGTAAAACAGAAATTCATTTCGTAAATCAAAAATAAAAAAAGAATTTTTCTCAAACTTTATGCTATCTGGGTATGTATAAAAATATTTATTAAACAAATATAAAATATCTCTCGTGTAACATTTTCTTTAATCTTTTTCTCATTAATTTATAATAAAAAAAAGTATATTAAATTCTTTTTTTTAGAAATGTTTAATATAACAATATAAAATAATTTAATATCTTGTTAAACAAGTAATAAATCAAGTAATAAATAAATTAATATCAAATTTAATAATTTCTTACTTTTCTAAAATATCTAATACAATTCTTTCCAAGAGTCTTACATTTTCATATTATATTTTATTACCAATACAATCTGTGTACAGCAATGTCGAAAAAGAATCTTATATTTATAATGTTTTCTTCGGAAGATGGAATGGCAGCAGACGAAAGACGTATGACACGTATGGAAATCGTGCGGATGAAGAATGCCATTTTCACTTTAGAAAAATGTGAATGAGCCGAGTGGAAAAATGCGAAACTTCGCCAGGAAAAGAAAACATCGAGATACGATCAGTATTCGCCAAGGCACACGTTACAAGTATATCTGCCACGAAAGAAACATCAATCGTATAAAATCTCTCACATAATTTTTTACTGAAGCTGTGTGGTAAAGAAATTCTCATAATGGAGATGGAGAAATTTGTTCTCTTAAGTATTATATTATGAATTCAGGTTGAAGACTTAGGAAGTTAATGCCGCTACCGTTATTTCTAAGAGTAAACAATGTGGTATATACATACAATTTCTAATATAAAAGTTTTCAATCTTATTAAAATATTTCGATATATGTATATCACACTGATTTCTTTTAAACCACATTTTGCAAAAGTTTAGTGATTCAAAACCATTTGCAAAAACTCAATTTTCCCTGTGTCTGACATGAAATACTGAAAATAATAAATTAGACGTTCAAACGCTTATGACGTTTAATCATTCTCACATAAATAGATCTTATCAGTAAATCCGCCACTACTCGGGATTAAACGTCAGTGCGCTTTCACCCTATCCCGTTCGCTTTTACAATTTTCTATGGACCAGGTTAAAACCTTTTGCAGGCAGAATAAAGGAAAAGGTCAGATGATAGTACTACTTACGGATTTTGCCGTTGGCACCCGAGTGTCTGGCTTCTGGCTCCACTTTGGCTGGTTGAGTCGATGATTCACCGAAGACTTGCTGTAAGTACGATTTTACGTGCGCAAAATCATGCACATAGGGTGTTTCAGAAACAGTAGATAAATAAAGATCTTTTTACGAAATTTTATAACAGTTACTTACTAAAAGTATAATTGAAAAATAATCTGATGAACTAATAGCTTTTTTTCTCATCCATAAAAATTCAATATAATAAACTTAATCACAATAAATTTGTTTATATATAAAGCATCTTATAGTTTTCCATTTAATTCAATTTAATTAAACGGATTGAAGCATAACAATATCTTTGGATTTCTTTAATCATCAAAATGTTTAATGTTAAAAATTTAAAAATTATAGGCAATATATAATTGCGCATAATAATGATATAATTAATAAAATAGACAATAATTACGCATACAATGATAATAATGAAAACAATAATGTATAAAATTTTCGCAGAATTAATTTTAATTGATTTTAGTCTCAAAATCAATAACAGTTAGACACCCTATACGTATTGTCTCAACGAACAGCGATCGATCGCCAAAACTCATGACTAGAAAAACATTTGCGATTTATTACGCGCAAAAATTGTATGCAACTTTGGCCGCCAAGTATTTTCGAGTTCCTGTCGTTGTCGCCGATACACAAAGTTAAACTCTCGTGTAAATAATGTTCTGCGGTCGTTGAAATATTGCGTCATGTTCAACCTCGTATACAATAAACTATCACTGCTTTTGGAAAATTGAATTGCTTATCATCTAGAACCTTTAAACAATCAACGAACGTGTTTTGGAGCAAATTCTCAACTATAAAACATTTAAACGATATCGTCACAACATTTAATAGTAGGTAAACTGAATTAAGGCTAATTACAGATTCTTATGCTTTTCAACTTAGTTTTATGTAAAGATATTTAACACTAAAAAAAAAATGGTGACTGTATTATAAAATATTTCAACAAAGATAAAAAATTTATTTGATATACATATATCTTAGTAGTGCAATTCTATAGATTTCTCCTATTTTATTGGAGATTTGTAGTCTGCTGAAAACGTAAATTTATTTCCTTGGAATTCAAATGTACGTATGTCCTGCCAAATTCATCTCAACAAGCAAAAAGAAAATGTCAAGATTTTTATCGAATACTCAACGAAAAACTTTTACAGGATTGATAATTTTGCATCGTCCGCTATCGATTCAAGTTTTTAGTTACGTATTGGAGCTGCCTTTAAATTACAAAGTTTGTTATCAGCGAAGCTTGAAAGCCTTTCGATATATGATGAACGAGTATTAGATTCTTCCCTGTCACGATACTCCAATATTATCCTATGTTAAATAAGTAGTGGGATATGTTGAAAGCTCTTTAACTTTTTGAGTAATGTGCGTGTGTGTGTGCATTGTGACTGCTGTTCTTTATGGCTTACAGTGCAATCACTTTTCAACTAGCAACGCAACTGAACTGTGATAGCAGCAAAAATTGTCTCTAAAAGTGTAATAGCTGTCAGAGTTCTCTAGCAACGAGTGGTTATTTTAAGTTACGAAAAAATCTTACAATGAGTTAATATTTCAGATTTAAAGCTATAATCCGGATAATCCAAATGAATAGTATAATTTCAATTATATCTACAGTAGTAATGCTATCCTATATGGCTGAGATATGAATTGAGATATCAAATGTTAGAAGATTAACAAACTAAGCAAAAATAAAAAATTTTATCAGTCAATAAAAACATAAAAAATCTAATTTATGTTATCCAAATTGTAGATATTTGTGTTGTGTAAAAAACTTAATCTGTTATAATGAGAGATCTAAGAAACGTTATTAAAAAATTAAAAAAAAAAATTATTTAGATTTCTATTATATCAAAAAATTAATCATATCAATATTCGTTTACAACATATTTTTAAGGAGACAGATTTCATATATATCAGTATAATATTTCTTGAGGACAATGCAATAAGTCTTATTGTTAGTGCTTTTGGAGAGATGCCGTAAGCGGTCGATTCCCCAATGCCGTTCCACTTGTAGAATATCACAAAATTCTATGTTATACGATTCATGAAATTTAATGTCTTTGTATTGACGTTTTCTGGCAACAGTATGGCGTATACTCACATTCCATTTAGGAAAAGCAATTATTTATTTTGTGCCCTGAATTCATTGCTGTTGCGACGAATTAAGAGATCGAAAACTAAAATATGCGCGAGAATTTATTTTAAAGATTTAGATGTAAAATATATGAGTAAACTTTCTCCTAAATTAAATAAATTAATTTAAAATTTGTAAAATTAATGAAATATGGTAAAAATGTTCGTAAATGTTCAAAAACAGAGAAAAATTTACAAAATATTGTTGATACTTATATTGGGTAATTTAATAAATTTTAAAAATGATTTTCAAGGCTATCACTTAAACAAATTTTTTTTCATTATGAGCTAAATTTGTCGAAAAATATCTTGATATTTTAGCGTAATATTTTAACTGAGTTATACTTTAATACAATATATAACTTTAATATATAAAAAAAGGTTTCCTGAATTTTTAGGCAATTTTCCATTTGAGAGCAACCAGTTCCCCTTCGTAAATTTTAATGTAATCACCTAAAAACGTTAAAGCACCGAGTACACATTGGACTGAGAGATAACAGCCAAACAAACCAGAAGACGAGATAAACATTACCGCTTTAGCGTTTTACAAACGAGTCGAATGAAAAAGTGCGTAAATACAAGCGACATAATCCAATTAAAAGGCTCACGTTTGAAAAAGATAAATCGACAAAGATAGCAACGTGACTGAAATTTAAAAATTTGACATTCAGCGATTGAAACGAGTGACTGTTGATTTGTACGCACCGCCGCGAAATAAAACGTAATTAATACGTATGCGTTTGCATGTACTTTAACAAGCTTCATTTCACCGCAAATTGCGTTTGCTTCATTGAAACGCGATCGTGCACGTTTGACGAAATTATCTATAGAGTTCGATGCTATTATTAACCGATTGATTTACTTTACACAATCCTTTAGAAAGATTTCATAATTTTCAATTTTTTATAATCTCTATATTTCTTTTTAAATATATGGATTTAAAAGATTCATAGGAATAAATTAAAGATTTAAAAAAACAAGCTCTTCAATCGAGCATATTAAAAAGAAATGTGATTGAAGGAAGAACATACACCTGCAAGTAATTGATAAAAATGTAAATTACAAATCTTTATAAATAAGGAAATCGTTTATAAATCAGGAAATATTTTTGTCTAAACGATATCACAAGCAATGTGATTATTTCTCATCTTACTCTTGTCGATTTAAGAGGCGCGTTATTCAGTCGTTAAAAGTAATACTCTACATCCGTCTTCAGCGACAACGGATTATTCTTCATCTTCTCGTTTAGCGTGCGGCGAATGATGCGACTGCGATCGCCAGAACCGTCTGGCCGTATATTTATAGTCGATTCTCAAAGAAAAACTGCTGCATTTTCTGTAAAAACAAACGAAATTTACGGATCCCGAGAATCTCGGGCACCGACAACCATTTGACTTGATCATTTAAGAAGTGATGTGAGAGAAAAACTTTAATTCTAACAAGCTTGGAAGAGATTCCTAGAATTTGTATTGTTAAAAACATTAAACTTACGGCTGCGAGAAATTATTTTTCTCATACAGACACGCGCCTTGTAAAATCGATTAATTGACACGCTTAATTAAACAAACGATATCCAAATATTGACATCTCAAAAATTTGACTTGAACTTTTTATTCAAAAATAGTAATAATATTGAACTAATGTTAAAAATGATTAAAAAAAGAATTGAATCAGATCTTGTTAGATATAAATAAATATAAAAGTATTAAGTTCTTTCTAATACTATTCATATAATAATCGTAAAAACATGCGGTTAAACAATGAATATTGATATCTTCCCATATTGCGGTATAATCCTTTCGCGCGACGTAAATCTCCTAACTCGTATATGCTATTTCGTTCTATGTGAGAGAAAATACGATTCTCCGAGCTTCTCCAAGGAATTCGATTGAACCAGCAATGCGAATGGCGTTACGCGATTTCAAGCTAAAATCTTCCCCCAGCATTTGAGAATGTAAGAAACGAGAACATATTTCTTCAGCGAAGAATACCTACTTTCCTATATGCTTGTATGCGTTTTTTGACATTTGCAATGGAATATTTAAAAATTGATCCCTACATATTCTTCGTATTAATTCCTAAATCAAGATACACATATGTGAATACAGATCTTTCTTAATAACAGATTTAATCGCGCAACAAATTCAACAAGTTAAAAATTTGACCATACATTCGATGAGTTATAAAAATTCGCCAAGTTGAACACTTCCCCTTAATTCATATATTTATTCTAATTGTATTTTTTTTACAATAGTTGGGTGCTTTCCAGTAAGAGGCACAGATGACACAATATACTGTGAATTATTATATCCTCGTTGTTTGACAATTTCAACAAAGATAAAATGATCATTGTGTTACACTATATTTCTCGCTGGAAAGCTAGAAATCACTACTTATTTATTATAAAATATATACTATATATCTCTGACGGAACAAATAATGTGTATACATATACTGAGGTTGACAGAATATTTTGATCATTGGGGAATCGACTGTCCATTGAACTCCCTAGCAATCCGTTATATCAAATAGCGAGTTTTTATCCGTATTGTGATTACACGAACTGAACCGGCGCGCCGCGACCAGTGGAAACCGCGTGAATAATAGCCGTCACTTATTCTTCCGCTGCGATGCTCGGTGTGTGCGAATACCGAGAGATATCACGGTTATATTTCTTCTTTTCCACGCGCTTGAGGACAAACTTCTTTGTGTTTTTGAATTCTATAGCCAAATATTGATGCTTCATTGATAAGTTGCGACTATTTTTCAAAATTTAGATTGTGTTCTTCAAAATTCTCTAATTCGATAGCTATCGATTTAATGTCACAATGAAAAATAAAATATGAAAATTAAAATATTATATATATTGTAACTTTATTATTCTAGAACTTATAAATCAGATTTCTGTACTTAATAGACAATTTCGAAGTTTTCTTCATTTTATATCTAAAAATAAAAATCATGATATTATGTATATAACAGTTAATTCAATTTAAATATATTAATAGCAAATTTGTATGGATATGCACTCACAATTGATGCAAATTGACGCACATTAAAGCCATTGTATATAAATTGATGTAAAGATTTAATATAAATATAAAATTACATTATATAAATCGTAAAATCCTCAGTACACTTTATTATCAGATAAGATTTTATATCAGTGTACAATGGCTTTAATATACTAGTCTAATTAAATTTATTGTAAGTAACTCATCTGAAAAAATAGCAAAGAGAGAAAATCGTTAAAATAAAAGATTCAATAATGACTAAAACAAAATGTGCTAACCTGACAATTTTGTAATAATTAAACAGATTCAGTGTGTTTCGTGTACACATACATTTAGTTATTACTGAAAATAGTAACGTGTGTTTCAACCTAATAGCTCTCGCCGTTAACCCATTTACATCCATAATCATTCTCATAAATAGCCGCACATCTAGCGTATACCTTATATGTGTCGCCTACTAGACATACAGATGATTACTAATAGCACTTCAAATATAAAATTTTACAACTTGTTTCATAGCTTATCAAATTGTATGATGAGATATCGTATTTTAAGCGTTTTTCGATCTGTTTAAAAGAATATCAAGTTATGTAAAAAGTTCAATGTATAATTGTCATTTGTATAATAAAATTATTAAAAGCTAAAACTATTTACATATAAATATACGAAGATATACTTTACGAAGGAATCTTTCTTCGCTTTCGCAACTTGACCCTTTTAAAGGCGAGAGATCGTAAGCAATACAGTCAGAAACCTCGTAATTCGTCGAAAAATTTTCGGAACTCTCGTCGCGTCTCTCTCGTAAATGGGAATTCGATGTCGATACAATAACGGAAAAAGGTTCACGATTCGGAAATGCGACTTGTCGTTATCGATCTTCAATTCTCAGATACTTTCACAATATAACATATATTTTTCTTTTAATACTCAGTTTCATAAACTTCTATAAAATACTTCATTTGTTCCTCGCTGTTACTATAAAAATAGAAAAAAGTATTTTTAAAGCTTACGATATTGTTTTGATAGTACAACTAATAATACAAAACTTATCTTTTTAAAAATATGAGTGTTATAAAACAATTATATACGTACGGATTGCCTATGGCAATTTAAGTTTAGTAATTTAAAAATATCTAAAAAATAAGGCAAATTTTCAGACTCTTTCTGCGATCGTAACGAATGAATCATCTAAAGAAAGATCGTGCTGCTGGTGATTCGTTGCACGCGTGTGCAACTTTCTTGCAATTTACACTCAGCAGCCAACAAACGTGGTACCCGCGCGAGTACTTTTAATAACTTTTGGCGCGCAAATCGCCACAACTGCAATTGGAACCGTGTTGCAAAATCACACTGATTATACGTATAGATGTACTACAATAGTAATGAACAATTTAGAGAATGATTAATCATAGTCCGCGATAATCTAGATGACTATATATATGCATAGATTTCAAAAATTAAAGTGAAATCAGTTACGAAATATTATTTCATAATAGTCAGAAAAATTGAAGATCGAAAAAAAAAACAAGAATTATGTGAATCGAAATTGGATATATCCTACATTACAGTTAATCTATTGCTACAACTAATCGTACAATTGTGCAATTTCCGTACTAAATTGTGTAATATTCGCCATATCGTATATATAACTATGCATACTAAAATTATTTGATAAAATATAGTAAGTTGTTAAAGTACAAAGTACAAGGTATATTTTAAATTATAAGCAAAATTAGCCGTGTTGCAATATTTGTAATCTAAACTTTTATAATAAAATTTTATTATACGTCCATAATGCAAAATCATATAAATTATTAAACAAAATTTATTATTTTTATTTTAATTTTATTTATTTACTTATTTAATTTACTTATAATAATCTCCTTTTGTTATTTGCCATAACACAATGTAGAAAAGAAAGTAACATGATACGCAATTTATGAATATTAATTAATTTAGCTTTGTTGCCTTAGGCAGTACATTTAAACTGACTTATCCATTGGGTGTTTCAACTGGGATAATTACTAATTGTAAGTATGAGCTGTGTAATTTTGTCTTATTGTGTGATATTTGAATAAGGATTAGAAGACACTCTCCATTGGTCGATGTAGATCGACGCAATGCAATTAATCTAGTCTCGTGAACAATACAACAATACCATCCTCACGTGGGATTCATCAGTAATCGCTTTCCTGTCTCGACGTTTACTCAAAACATAATTAATTTACTGCAGTGTAATAGGTAGTTAATGATGCATCTCTTTCGAATTAAAGGAAAATTATATGATGGATTACGACAAAATTGTAACTCTGCAACTTTCTTTTAAGCTTGACAGAATAAAAGAAATGTAAAATCAATTCTATATTTATATACATAGAATATATTAATATCAAGATAATAAAGTAAAAAAAATTGTATTGTCTTACTTGTTATTAATTATATATATTTAATTATACCAATTAATAATTGTGAAGTTTAAATAGCAAAATATAATGTATTTCTAATCAAAAGACCAAAAATAACTTCTCTTCTATGGAGATACTTTTATAAAAAAATATTTTCTTATTTCTATCATTGAGCAATAATTTTAAAGTTCTCGTGCGTTTATCGATTTCTTTAATTGTAATTATCTATGTATTACTACGTGCATTAGTTTCCCATCTCAAAGAGCATCGATTATGTTTTTACGGAGATGGATTTACGATGTCAAAGAATCTCGTTTTTCGTTGAATCGTATATCGATACTGTATTAATCTATAACCATGAGTGACAGCGTTACATCGCTATCTGCTCTCCGCTGAAATGCAGTTCCGTACTAAAATCGATATTATGACAAGGCTAATTTTGAGTATAAAAAACGAAGATATCAATCGACGGTTATATATTGTATTATATATTACTTTTGAAATATATGTATATTCATAGACTTTCCACTCTTACTTTTCTGACTAAAATTTGTAAATTATTATATACTGTGCAATATTCGTTACAGCGATAGACTATAGATAAATTATGCACAATCTTATACGAAATAAAAGAGTTTTATTTAAAAAGCTTAACTTTTTTATTGTTAATTTTTCCACTCTTACGTTTTTCTCGCCCTTATATGGCGCCATAAAATAATTCGCAATAAATCGAATGAAACGGGGCACTTGACGAGGCCTATGCGAGGGGCTCAAACGACCAACGGCTTATCGTGAACGATCTGCGTACTGAGGTTTATCGCGATCACTCGAAGGATACGCCGCGATAAATCAGTCAGAATTAACTGTAGAGATTGTGACGGCTTTCCTGGCCCAATATTCGGACTTTATTTTGATTTATGCGCGGATATATCCGCGATTAGTGGCGCTACATCATATAAAGATAATTATTGCCTCGTTATACCTTCAGAAAGATTATCTATCATATTAACAGACTCTAAAAAGAAAGGGAAAAGAGAAATTTATTTATTTATTCTAAGTCAAATTCTCTATTAGAATAATTATAATAAAATCATACGTATTCAGAGAGATTTAAAATCGAAATCATATTATTTTGTCGATTTGTCGAATCAAATAATGAATCAAATACGCTTGTAAAATTATTTACTGTAAAAATTGTTGGAACAAATTGTTCAGTGCAATTCTACTACATTATTTTTTGTCTAAAGTTATTAACTTCCGGAGCTGACACTTCAACACAATTATCAACGTTGGGTCTATAAGACCCATATTTGATTCATACTAAAAAAATATTAATTAATTTCAAGCAACTAAAATGGTACAATTCGTATAAAAAATAATTAATTCTAAAGCTATGTGTTTCGCAAACATTTTTGTGAACATTACAATTGATCTAAAGAATGTATTACTACTATATATACTAATTATATAAGTAAAACGAACTTTCTAAACAACCTATAATATTTTAATAAGAATACGTTGATACGGGACATATCTTGGAGCTCGTATAATAAACTCTCACAAGTAGAAATATATGTGAACAAAAATACGAGTGCATGACAATAACAAAAAATGCAAGAAAAAAAATCCAGCAGCATATAATACCTAAAGGAGAAAAAGAAAATAAAAATTCAAGTAAAAAATAGTACCGCTTTAGCGCAAAGAGCACAAGTTAAAAATAGCGATGGAAACATTTTTTAAAAATATCGTGTGTAAACGATTTTACAATTTTTATTCATTGCAGAATTTTTTACGTTTTTAAATATTTTATAAGCTTCTTATAACTGTTACTTTTTAAGTACTCGCTTTTTAAGATTAAATAAATAATAAAATAAATACGTAAATATATTTTTCTCATTCTTATACACCAAACACACGAATTTATATTAACTAATTAATTTTTTAAAAACTAATAACTTCCCAATTAACTTAAATAAATAAATTATTATATAATTATAGAATATTATGGCTAATACATCATTCATAATCAATATTAATGGTATACAATACGCAATTTTGAAAGTGACGTATAAATTAATATTATAAAATATAAACCGTATAATTGTTGAATAATCAAAAGTTTCACAGTATACAACACAGTTTCCAAATAAAATATTTACTTCACAAAAAATTTGAAGCACTGAATTTATATTATAAACAAACTAATTTTTCCGCACATAATCCGGTGTAAAATATAGCGAAGGAAGCACCATGAGGCTAAATCCAAACAATTAGGATATGAATGATAGAAATTGTTGATGTCAAGTCAGACTGAAGGAAGTATGTTCTTTCGATTCTTGAAGTGCGCTGTTTTTCTACAGATATTTAGTAATTTCTTTTGAGTCACCTACGGAAAATAGTATTTCCTATGTCTTCCTTGTTTCAAGGAGATTAAATTTGAAATACCCAGCTAGAATAAAAATGTAAAAGATAAATAAGAAAAGTGATTGGATTTCTCGTTTGTTTCTCGCTATAAGCAATTTTCTTCGCTCTACATGTCGCGTGACATGCAAATGCAAACCAGAAAATTTAAAAAATGCAAAGATAGAAAAAGAAAGAAAAAGAAAAGGAGACAGAACTGAAAAAGAATGGTTTTTCTATATAAAGTATCTAAAAATTTAACTAGATACCAATTTAAAAATAACTGTTGAAATATCAACATAATTATGTAAGCTCATTGCTAGAATTTCAATATCTTTTCAACATTGTTCACCGTAGTTGAGTTTCCTATATAATTATCTTGATAATCCAATGAAATTATTTTCAGATCTCTAACTATAAATATTTCAACTATTTTTTTCATGTAGGAATTAGACGAGAAAAAATAAGTTTAAGTTCGAAACGTCGTAAGAAAATAAAAATAAGAAAATGTTTAACAAGGTACAACAGTCGTTACTACTTCAGAAATTGTACCAAAGGTATATCAAATCCTTCTGCAGATCGAATTTGATTAAAATATAATCTCATCAGGATTTAATCTCTCATTACTATCAAAATTCCATCTGATTCGTATTATCCTTTTTACATCAACGTCTCACTTGATTTTTGTACGCGTAAAGAATTAAAATGAATAATATGATACATGGTTCGAATTTGGACGCACATATTAAACGAACGACAGAGAATATAGTTTCTGTTTACGTTCTTCAAGTTTAGACTATAGCGTATTGCGACAGCCAGTTTGGGAACTCCTAGTGCTACGTATGAATGGCGCAGGGAATGAGCCAGATGAACGGACTGGCGAACGCGCGTATACGGACGCATAGAAAGAAAGAAGTATTTACGTGATGAGGAAACGGGGATGACTTTCGAAAGCCAAGTCGGAACCAGTCGGACCTATCAAGTAAGTCGTACAAGGGTGAAAGAGGCGCGGTGGAATATGAAGCCGAAGATCGAGAGGGAAAGGACCAGTATAACACAACGAGAGTGCGCAGGCGGCACTCACTGCCAGGGTCACTCTCGTCGCACTCGCGTTCTGTAGCGGCGCGACGCGAGGCGACGCAACGCGCCGCGACGCTGCCGATTCTCTTCTCCTGGCTAGACGCACTTCAGTGCGCCGCGAGAGCGCTCCGATACCGCTTGTTGATTTTACGCCTCCCGTCGGAGTGAGCAAGGCCGCGCCACTGATCGTCGATCGTAGCAAAAAGTTTTAAAAAGAAAAAGTGCGAAAATAGCGATCAAGAATTGCAAACAAACATCACAGAATAAAACGCTATAAAATAGAATTTAATGATTGGCAAAAATAGTGCGCCATTGAAATCATTTGGTTTCGAATCAGCAGTGTTCATCATATTAAAAAAATACTAACAAATGATCATCTGTAAACTTATTAATAAGTGTGTAAATCAACAATAAATAATAAATGAATAATAAACAATAAGTAAAAATTCAAGACTATTAGTACATTTAGTATGATTAGCAACTATAATCAATCAGTATGGTCAACATTTTCCCGAGTTAATTACTCGTGTTCGCCAGCAAGATTAATACCTCCAAAATTAATAGTGGTCCGAAACTGTTAAAGATACCGTAACCATAACTCGAGCTTATATATGTGCGCTTACCGTTAATTATAACAGAGTAAACGGAAATTAATTCCAATTAAATTCAAACCTCTTAATGTCACCAATTGTCAGTAGGATTGTTAATAAAATAAGTAAAGCTTGATGCAATCAACGTGATAAGTGTTACTAATAAAATCTTTATTATGACAATACAAATCAACATGTACCTCCACTTAACGCGAACTTCAATAATAATAACTATATTATAATCGTTAACAAGTAAAGAATTAGTGGGATCAAGTGACATTTTTTCTTTCTTTCGAAAACATGAAGAACTACTGGACAGCCACTACAAAGATACTCTGGGGATTAAAAATAATCAATCCAAGTTTTTCAAGAGAAAACTCTAAGATTTATCTAAACTAATCAAAGAACTGTTTCGTGAAATAATCCTTCAGAGATACCAAGCTCCTTTTCCCCTTTTTTTTTTTTTTTAAGATAAAGTGATTTGTTCATGAAGAAACAAGTATACTGGATAAGTTCATAGGGATACCCAAGGCGTACAAAAGACGATCGACCAAGAATTTTTTATAAGAATTAAAACTAATCTTACTTAAGACTCCAAGAATCTCCTCGGACTATTAACTTTTCCTTTTTTATCTTATTAAGATAGATTACGTGATACAACAATAATGAAACAAGTTAATTAAAAGTTTTCTTCCGAAAATAAAGGATTTACTTAAAGAAAGAAATCGGGTTTATTAATTCTTTGAGTCCAAGTACACTCGAAAATACAGAATCGTTAATCCGCGAATCAATTCAATCTAAACTCTAGAAACGTATGACTCACTAAAGGGCGAAGAATAACTAACGAATTGAATTAAGTGGTATAAATCAGTGATTGGCGTGTTTGTGGACAATATTGGAACGCGAAGAAACCTTCGAGGAAGGCAGAGTAGTGACTCATCGATGAGCAAGGACCGGTATCATCATCGAGTGCGGAATTTTCGAGGCATTCCTCAAATTTTCGAGGAAAGTGTATTAGCAGAAGAGAAGTTCTTCGATATATCTTTCTTACTTTTAATGGACAAAGTTGTGATTAAATCCGACGTAGTGGAAGTGACTCGAAGTACGCTCGATTCCATATGCTCCCTCGAACAGACACACTACTCACGGTAGTGAGCATGCCAGGTGACGTAATGATAAAGTTCGAGTATCGCATGATCGATGAGAAGACTAACGACAGGTGATTATGCAGGTGAAATCGAGATTTCATCGAAAGATCTCGTTGCGTTCGCCACGGACGTGACACTCGTCTATTAATAGTTTCGCGTACAAAATTTTACGATCACATTCTGTGACCTATGCGAACAACACGACAATCTTGCGATCGAATAGCATGCGATGCAGTCGTAAATTATCATTTTCGCGATAGTTACAGATAATTGTGATAATGTCGGAGAATTGACAATAACATTTTGTTTCTTTTATCTCATATAAAAATCTTATAATATTAGACAATTTATTTTGTATCAGTACAAAGTTAGATCTACCAGCGTAATTTTGTCGCAGGTATTCAAAAATAAATTAAGAACCATTTACAAAACTAAAATTCTATGCATTTATATCATATAATTATCTGTCAATAAAATAATATTTCTTATTAATTATTATTCGGATTCAAATTGCATATTATTAACAAATTCAGAAAGGTTTACTTAAAGAAATTTAATTATATATGATACTTTTTTTAAAGTTGACACTAGCGCATATGCAATAATAATAGTAAACGTGTATACAATACAACAATCAAATTCGAACAAGAATCTTCGAATCAAATCGTTTCCACCAAAAAGAAAACAACTTCAAAACATATAATTATTTAAAAAATATTTAAAACACATACATATTGTAGATATTAATTTTGAAAATAATTCATATAGCAAAAACATTTATGTCCAATTTTATTTCTTTAGAACTCGTTTTTCATTGAAAATGAGTAGGTATACTTTGTCTATGATAAAGTATCCATCATGTTGAGACAATAATATATGTATATAAAAATGTATTTAGTCAAGCATTTTATTCTATATAGAAACTTTAGAACACTTTTAGAATATATTATGCATTGTCAACTATAAGCCAAGTATTCCCTTAATTGCACAGTGTATTAACTCATTGAAACGGAAAATGACTTCTTATTCAGGAGCTTCATAATACATTATGATTTTCATATATAATATCCTTGTACCGAGCATAATAGATTTCTCTTTCTACATATCATGTATTTATTTATATTTTACATTTTATAATACGTTATATGATGAAACCTACGGGGAAAACATTTATAAGTTTTATGAAAAATCAGAATTTATACCGAAATAAGCAGCTCATTTCAAATATTCATTTCTTTCACGTCACTTTTCTCGTCGTGTTTAAGAAACGAGGCCGTTCAACCATCAGCTTAACCCGCGAATTAATCCTTAGAGTACTTGTCAAGTTGTCGATCCAAAAAAATGTTCTTTTCTTTTTCTATAAAAAGTTTCTTGACACATCGAAAAATCGTATATTCGCAATATTACCCGACGTCAAATATTAAAAATAGAATAATCACAAAGTAATCACGAGAAATCACTTCATAAAAATCGTTTTGCATTCTATTTAAAAAAATAAATTCTTCCAATATTAAATACAAAATAAAATGATTGTTAAATTCAAATTATCGAACAAATGAACTACTAAAATGAACTACCAAAACAACTCGATATTATGACTAAATAATAATTTTATTTAAAGAAAAGTTTAAATATGCAATTTTGATGTAGATATAGGTATATTTACCGCGAATTCACGTATCCTCATATTAGTATAACATAATAAAATCAGATATAAAAACTAAATGAAATGATCATGATACGAAACGTGAAAAATGACATGGATGAAATATAATATTTTCTTTTCGAATAAATTTTATAAAAATACAAGATCGCAAAAATCCTTTGACGAGATTTATTGCGATCTCAAATTGCAGAGTAATAATGAAGCATTCGGGAACTTAAATATCGCGAGTGAGATTGAATACTGAAAAAGGTTGTAAAAGTGAAGCGACCAATTATATATACGATAAAAAGAATCAATGATTTTACATTAGCTTTATAAATCTTGATTGTACCGTATAATTAAGCAACGTAACACAAGAGAAATGTTGAAAAAGAAACGAAGAGAAACATATAATGGAGAATTACACAAGTAACGAAGCATTCGTTCAAATGGCATGGTCTTGAATTCATGATCAAAGACAGGCTTCAATCGCCAAAAGGAAATTATGTTATATGTTCTATCCTAAATGTAAGTTACATCATGACTAGAAATGTGGATAACTAAATTTAATTTCTTTAACTGCGTATAATAACTTTGATATTTGATTTTAACTCTTTAATATACTATTAAAGTAATTAAATTAGAGAGGCATCGATTAGATTATAATCAAAGATGAATAATTTTGATAAATTTGATAAAATTAATGAACAAATTATGACTGAAAAGTTCTATATAATATTTTTATCGATAGTCTTTAATCTGTGTAACTGACATCTCTTAAACAAAGTTCTTAAAGTTTCATATTTTTAGAATAAAAATCTAATTTCGTATTTATTGATATTTTATAGTTGATTCAGTCTTTATTAAATTAAGATTTTTTAGAAACATTTTGTGAAAAAGTAATAAAAAACGTGAGTTTAATGTATGATTGTATTACAGTCAAGAATAATCAACAACAGTACAACCGACCTTTAAAGATAGTAATAATTAAAGCAAGATCTCTAAGGATTCATAGCTCATAATATCTATATTTGCACGTGTAGGTTCTTTTAGATTATTAATCTTCAGAGAGAGACTAGTTATCATATAAATAGCTAGCTATAATAAGGAGCATTTATATAACCGATATTTTATAATTTAATCGATAGATTTATGTGTGTATTGGAAGATTAATTAATGTGATTAATTAATTTATGTGTGTATTGGAAGAATTAATTAATGATTACTTTCTTAGATTAAAATTACACCTAGGAAAATATTTTATAATATTTACTATGTCTCTAATATTTATTATAAATATAATTTCTAAAATTTTATTGAACAAAATTTATGAACAGATTAACCACATAAAACTCTTGCAACATCTTGTGCATTTGAAATTTATTAAGAGTCGTAAATCGTCTAATTTTTAATATTGCGTTTAACTTTTAATTGTAATGTCTCTAAAATTTGCGCAAAATAAATTTCACTTCAATTAAAAAAAATTTTCAAAGTTCTATAATGAATAAATCTAAAAAAAAAAAATACGCAAAAAATTATTACATTTCCACGAATTATTAAATTTTTTTTCTATTTAATATATTTTGTGACAAAATTCTCGTTAAAAATTAACTTTGTAAAATTCGACAGAAAAAAATCCTCTTACATTTCATTTTATAAAATTAATTTACGAACCTTTATGTGATAATATGGGAAAGGACGTTTTACGTAAAACGTAGAGAAAGAAAAACCTTCCTCATCACATTAATCCATGTTGTTACCACCATGGTCATTCCGCGCGCATCGTTTCTTCAAAATTTCATTAGCATACTTAACGGATCCGTTTTAAACTTTGTAATGGCTAATTAAAGAAGACATGATCGTCACGCTTTTATAGCTTAATTTTATGCGCTATAATCGCATCGATGACAACGAAATAACTGTGTAGAACTAGAGCGAGCAACCTTTAATAAATTATCGAAAATGTAATTTTATCAATACACTTTTCGCGTTCTGTAATAGGATTAACGTAATAACAGCAGATGCACGTAATGGCAAATGGCAGCTCAACGAAAATGTCGTCAGTATTTTGTTCTTTTCGTTATTTATTATTCTAATCGAATGACACGAAATAAGACGAATTATGTAAATTATCGGGTTTCTATAATTCAAATTTTTCTGAATTCTGATTATTACGTCGATTACAATTATCATTAAACATTTTATGATTGCATTTAATGACATATACTTTTCACTTTTGAAATGTAAATTTGCTCAAACACGAGAATTTCCAGCGCAGTCATTTATTGCTTTATACGATACAGTTTAAGGGAATTTAAATAATGATAAATATCTAAATAATTTTGCAAATTGTTAAAAACAAAAAATTAATTCATGGAATTAAGTCAGTTATAGCGAATAAATCGTCGCGGGTACAGACCTTTGTCTGATGGAGTAAACCAACACGAAGGCGGATCACATTTCTGCGGAGTAATTCGATCTCGTTTCACTCTCCGAAAGTTGAATTTTTAATTCCGTTTTGCACGAAATTGTTTTTGGCGATATTCCTCTCGAGATCAAAGCGAACGAATAAAAAATCAATCGCACGACTAATATATAGGATAAATTCACTTACAAGTGTCGAAATGCCCTCGCTGTCACGATCATCACCGTGTGCAACCATCGCCATTGTATTCTCGCCGTTGCATCCCCGTCTGCTTGTTCCATTGTTCCGAAACACTCGCTCACGCTGATGCATCGATCGCGGGGAAAAGCACAGTTAATTGCAATCGTATGCTAATTAACTTACAATCGCGTACCCGACGTGATTTGGATGAGCGAGAAACACGAAACGGAACCGATCGTTCGCCGCGCCGTTTCGCTTGAACGCGTACGGGAAAAACACAGCTAATTGATGCACATCGATACGTTAACGCGATCTCGTTTCGCGGCACTCCCGACGTTCATTGTATTCGCGAGGCGATCGGATCGGAACATAACTCATCGTGACATGAAAATGGCGCCAAAATAACTCTAAAGTCACCTCTCAATCATTTATCGTGTACGACCTTGTTCTGCTTGGGACGCGAAACGCGACCGACGACGACGCGACGAGCACTTCACGCGATACGCCACGACGACATACGCATGAAAAACTTTTGCGGCCAACTTCGCGCCGTAGTCATGCGAGGATCTACGAGCCAAGTCGAACGACAAATTGATCGCCGTCGCGTCGCGTCGCGTCGCGTCTCTCGATGCGAAAAATATATAGTATATATTTTCTATCTAATGGCTCACACACAAGTAGCTCAAGTCGACACAAACATCATTCTATCTTTCTTGACATTCAATGAGAAACGAAGAACGATACTTCTAACAATGAAAGTCACCCACAGCCATCTCGTATCCTCACTCGTACTTACTTATTCGTATCGCGACTCTCGCGCTTGCAAAAAAAGGAAAACTGTAAATAACACCCGAGACTGATAATGGTTCGGAATGCGACGACGTGACGTCACGACCGTGACCATGCGAGTCGAATTAAAAGGGACAAATGCGCACTACGCGGATAGTTTTATAAATAAATCCATTACTGTGTGTGTGTGTGTGTGTGAAAGAGCCCGGAAGATTTCGGCTTGTTTACATAATAATCTAATCTCGATTCTATCCCGTACCGATAATCCCATGAGGATCAAGCCGTTCTCAGCGTTGAGATACATTTGAGTTTCACCGACCACCTTCACCTCGCTCGACGTACGGCGCTAGTCTTCTCCTTTAGCTTTAAGAAGAGAGAAGGAAGAAAGTTTAACGCTTACTTCGCGCGGAATAGTTCTCATGCACCGTTTCTCTCACCACCGTCGAATCGAACGCGAATTCCATACGCAACAAATGTCGGCGTAGCGCGTTCTCGCTATTCATTTATTGACGCACGATCGTATTTAGCAGCGCTTTTTTTTGTGTGTTTTTCGAGAACGCGGGTGAAACGAGCAATGGTATCAGGAAGCAACGAGGTAGCGAATATAGCGACACGTTATATGGTGAGTAAATTCAATCGTCACAACATTTACGGCAATTTTTATCTTGCTCGGAATAATGCAATGTTATCACATTATACAATAATTGCGTCGACATACACATTGTATGTTGGCGTGAATTTATTTATTTGTTGTCTGTCGTATATGATTGTTTTTATTTTCTTTCATGGATAGTTAAGTGAAATAACCAAAAGTTATGACGTATAAAAACGTTATTGAATACGTGATAATAAAACAGTCAAAACAACGCACACATGAAAGTACGGAGTGTATAATAAAATAAAGTTTACTTAACCGTTTATTTGCGATAAAATTTACGCAAGTTTTGTACATTTTAAATCATTAGAGAGGCAAGTCTAAAAAATAAATACCTCTCCACTCATTATAATCTTATTTGCATTATGAATGTTATGATTAAATGAACGCTAAGTTTCAAAACATAATAAATCCATTTTTATATTATAATATAAACGCACCGTTTTGAAAATAAAATGTGCAGCATTTTGCCCTGTTTTTTTTTCCAGTCTATTCATGAAGATACATGAGGCGAGATATTTTATGAGCAACGAACCGATCTCTCGATAAGAATCATTTCACAATTGTCCCCCGGAGCAGCATCCATGATTATAAATCCCACCTGTTATAAGACACAAGGGAGACACCTTTTTCTCCCTCCATCTTTCTCTCTCTCTCTCTCTCTCTCTCTCTCTTGTGAAAACCATTTCGCTTCGTTCTTTGCAACATCTCAAATTTAAAGGGAAGATAAACTAGAGCAAACCCCTTGATCTGACTTCTGCGGTTGATAAAAGAACACTGAAAAGATTGTTGAACCACACAAAAGATTGTTAGCCGTCAGATCCTTTGAGGAACTCGAGTCTTTTTCGTTCCATATCATCCGACAATATCACTTTTATCATGATTTTCTAACTAGCACGATCATTACAAAGAAGGGAAGTTTTGTAACAAACACAAGCTTTCCAAATATTGTACTAAACCGCAATTCCCAGGAGCTATTTGACTGAATCATGTAATTTAGTAGCACATATAAGTCCTTTTATATCCTTTGAAATAGAATAAAAGGCAAGAATCAATTTCTAATTAATTATAAAATTTGATTCTTCCCTTAATTTTCAATACCGAAATATTAAAATATAATTGATAAAGTGTAATGACGTTAAAGTTTATGAAATATATATAATAATATACTTAATAAATAATAATTATATAAGTATATTTCTCAATAAAGCAAATAAGATTGAGGAACAATAATAAGTTTTACATGCTAATCAAAACTCTGCATTAAAGTGTTGAATTATGATGTTGACTTTTATCTTATTAGAAATCCCGAAATTTCTTTGTAAAATATACTCAATAAATAATATAATAAATAATTAGTTTCATTATGTTTATAAAAAGGACGTGTGTTATAGAATTGAGTTTTCATAAACTTGAGCGACAAAATTTTATTTCATCAAACTCGTGTTAAAAACAGATATTCTGCTTGATTACAACAGACCAAAATTACTCTATAAAATGTTGTACAATCAGGAAAACTTTCACCATTTACCACTTTTGAAGAGCTTTCACCGCAATTGCGCTCAAATTATTCATTGCACGTTTACGTGATTTGATCAAATTACTAAGTGAATATCTTTAGCGCACGTTTCAAATAGTCGGAAGGAACACATCCTTACGAATCTAAAACAGCAATTTGCTACTGGCAAATTGAAACAGTGTCTGTATATGCTTCAATTACAGCCAATTTAATTAAATACAGAGAGATAAATACAAAAAATGGAAAATTTACAAAATTATTGCAATTTTATAAAAATGCTGATCCAATTCAAGCAAATACGAAAAATAATTGTAAAGTACTTTACAATGAGAATATTGTTTATGAAACAATATAAACAAGAAGTCTAAAAAATTAAATTAAATCATGTACATTTTATGTATATAAGTTCTAAAACATACTTTTTTTACGATTTAGAACAATCTCTACAAATAAGCTAACATTAAACGGTTCATGCTTATTCTAATTTTCCAACGTAATTTAATAGTCAATTAATTGAGGATTATCATGAATATTCCGAAAATATAATTTACTATCCATAATAACGCGTTATTTCAAGATTTGGTAGATTTCTATGTGAAGGATTGCCGCAAATCATTTGTAATCGTTGCAGTAATTTATGTTCATAATTTATATTAATCCTTTGATATTCCACATTTACCTACATACAAGTTATGAATATAAATAGCTGCAACAGTTTTAAATTATAGTCTTTCGAATTCTGAAAGTAAATTCTTAATTTATAATTTTTTTCGAATTAAATTTTTTTATTTATTAACTGAGATAATGAATGGAATCGCAGTTGTGAAAATAACACGAGAAGATTTGTTTATTCGAATAAAATCGTTTTGCTTAGAATCGACATTGCTGTAGAATATCTCTCTCTCTCTCTCTCTCTCTCTCTCTCTCTCTCTCTCTC
>NW_017275337.1:784914-858667 GCF_001594065.2 Cyphomyrmex costatus | reverse complement strand
TCTCTCTCTCTCTCTCTCTCTCTCTCTCTCTCTCTCTCTCTCTCTCTCTCTCTCTCTCTCGCGTTACATTTATTTTTATACTTATATGACGAGCGTATTTTTGAACAATAAATAATTGAATTCTGTCGTCATCGTCCATAAATTTTGAGAGCGCTAATAAATTTTTTATGTCGCTACTTGCAACATGTCAACCAACAATGAGTATGACCATTTTATTTGTTATAAATGACACAAAAGATAAATTATTTATAACAGAAATGTGTGTGTATGATCAATACGAGAATAAACGCGGTTTACGTTTTATTATTATTTTACGTTTGTTGATAATGTAATTAATAATCTGTCAAATACTTTTAGGGAGAAAGATGCATTATTGTCAATTTTATCGCTAATTTAGACAGATATATTTGATAATAGTACTTCAAAAACAAAACTTGTTAATATAACGAAACAAATATAAAAATGCAAAGATTATTAACCAAAATTAATAACTTTTTAATTTACAAAATTAAAGATCCTGCAAACGTTACGAAACAATGTATAATATCGTGCAGGTTTAATGCTACAATTGTGAAAAAAAGCTTTGTTAAATATACATGTTAGAGTAAGATGCATATGGACTTATTAATTATGTTCTAACCATTATTGGATCTATTTTGTTTCTTTAATGCATTTTGTCGGCTTAAATTCAAATAACCAACTGTATACATATTATTCCGCAATGTAATCTCCGTGATGTCATTTCTATGATATGCACAATATTTGATTCGATATCTCGTTGTTGCAACGAGATATTCGTTCACTCAGCAATTGATCAAATAAAGTTGATCAAATCATACGGAATTAATTGTGCTCTCCTGATTCTGTCAATCAATATGACGCTAGAGATGTGACATGCATGCGGTAATAACAATTTGTGATTGTCGGTGACAATAAGCATGTTGGTTCTAATGTAGGTACATTTATCTTAATATCAATACGCTTGAATTGATATTTTTAAAACTAACGAAGTTACACAGATAACAATCATAGATAAATATGGTATGTAAATGTGTACATATGAAGAATACAATAATACATTATTGCAAACACGTATGGTTTCGTATAGTTCAGTTATCTGTGTTTTTAAACAATGGCTTATATTTTAGAAAGAAATAACAGTGCTAAATAAAATATTGTTTTTTTAATTTACTCTCTAACTCTAACAGATCTCATAAACTTACAAATTAAAAAATTTTGGCAAATGACATTACACTATAAAAAACAATAAAAAAATATTATTTTCTAATTGTATTGTAGATAAAATTTAGTTAAATAGTTTCTTTCTCGATACATAAAGCATCGTGTTTGTTTCCCAAATTATCTAAGAAGAGCTAATATATATTATGTACATATTTCTACTCATAAATCCCATATACCGATTTTCACGATTCAACTTGGAATCTCTTTAATTCGCAATAAACCGAGCTTTTGCCACAGATAATGATAATTACAATGAAATAGTACCATCGAAGCGCCGCGGTATGTATAGTAGTTACGTACGTTAATGCAAATGTATTGTGAACGTGTGTTGCTAAATTCCGATTATCTCGATCGCTCACCGCATTACCGTATAACCAACATCGAACGCGTAAACTCGTGGAGAATACGCAAGATCATACGCTAGGATATATCTCAATAAAGGAGGCATCTCTCTTGACGTGAAATAGGATAATCCTGTTGCACCAGCTCTATTAAAAGTGTTGGCGTATATTATGTTTCATGATTATACTCATCAAGCTTTACATCTAGGAATGAATTTCGTAGATATTTTCTCTTTTTTTTTTTTTTCGTAAAAATGCAAATATGTGGATTAAGTAAATATCTGTAAAAAAATAGCAACTTCAAGTAGCTACGTTTTTTCTTTTTTGTTTTAGTGCATTCTGTACAAATTCAAATAATTTTGATACTAATTTTTCCTCTTTTTAATTATAATGTTAATTTATAACGTTACAATTACGTTGTTTACACAACGTGTCGCTTTTTATGCTATCTTAAAAAAAAAGTCAAACGCATTTTTGTATTAACTCTCTGTAGACCAGCGACCTTGTTTAGGATCATCCTTTTTTATTTTATGAATTATTTGTATGAAATTTTATCTATGGGGTAATTGCTTTATACAAATCTCGAGAGAAGTCAAAAATAAAAAATGATAAATTCGCAATATAATGGACTCAACTAAAAAAAATTTGATTATCATAAAACTCGATTTTTTGGGAGGTTTAATGACGACATCAAGTTACCAATTTCACTTTATTTGAAGCTTGTCAGTGCTACGTAAACAATTAGTACTAATTTCAAAATTGACTTGCAAACTTTGATTATGAGTCAGTCTGTGACACTAGATCCTCCTTCACAGAAGGTTACTATCCTTTTGAAATTCGATATTTTTAGGCTACGTTCTAATTTAGAGATACCTCTTAAAACCGAATTTTACGATTAAATTATTTGTTTTTTAATTTGAATTTTATAATTTTTGTGATCAGAATTTCTGAGATCAGAAATCAACGATCCTAAAAACTTTCAGAAAGGAAGATTTTCTACAAGTTACTTTGTTAAAAAGCATTCGTGTACGCTATATAAATGTAGACAACAATATCACAATTTGAACGAATATTCGTTTTATCTCTCGTTTATTAAAGTTGAAGTAAAGTTTATTGAGTTTGAGTTTTATTCGGAACATTATGATAGAACAGTTAATTTATATGGAAGGAATGAAATATTAGTATTGATGAAATTTTTATAGCCATATGTAGAATGTATTCGCGTTTTTCTTTTAATTATTATGTTTCCAGATTGCATGGTACAATTTCTGAATAACATTTAACATACGATCTGTAAACAGCATTTGACATATAGGTATATGATAAATTTATAACGACACGTATGAAATTTATTATAATTACAAAAAATAAAGATTTCTTTTTTTTTTATATTACCTTCGCAGATTATGTATCACACTTTTGCATTTTTCATCATTTTTACATTAAGGCTACATATAAATTGGAAGAAAGCACATAACAGCTTATATTAAATCTTTGATTCAAATAAATCTGCTCATTAATCACAGATATACGATATTGTGCTCCATTTTTTATTTCCTAAACAATACTATACAATTCTATACAAAACCGCCATATATCATTGTTTTTTTTACCAAACTATTGCGTAAATAGTACGATGAATCCATCGGTTAAACGACCATTATACAAAAAGGGTCTGCCTCGAGGCTTGCTGATAGAACACGAAAATGGATGTGTCGGAACACTGTACACTGAATATCTGAAATTAAGTTACCCCAAAAATAGTAAATATGATTTCGCCCGAAATCCGCTTTGACATTTATGACAATAGCTTTTTTAAACAGATTTACAATAATCTGCATACAACGTACCCACATATTTCTTCTACAAAAGTTTCTGTATAAGCTTGCACTTCTTTAAATTCATAAAATCTATTAGTAAAGATTACCTTGATATATATTACGCGATTTTATCAAATATATCAAACATTAACAAAGAAATATACAAAGCATATCAAATGTCTCTTCGATTTTTATAAGCTTGAGATACATTGCAGTATTTGCAGTATAGATTAGAAATAAGGGATACTTATTTTTGTATAAGCTCTTAAGAGGATGTGAAACATTCTCTTCATAAAAATCGATTTTTTTAAGCTTATATCATTAAAACGATATAAGGTATAAAAAATTTTTAGTGTCAAAAGCAGGTTTATATATTATATATAATACTGCACTTATATATAAATGTAAATTGCAGACAGAAAATATTAGGTTTACAAAACAATGAACGATATGTAAAATGCTATTTTATATTCTCTGTTTGGAATATCAATTTGATCACCATGATTACGCAAATCAGAGGAGAAAGCTTTTATAGTTGGATGCTCGTCGAGGTCGCATCAAGCTTTACTGCTACTATTCATAATGATATACGAGCGATTTAAAAAATTACTATTCCGCGGAAAAATCTGCGCAAAAGAGAATGGTGAAAATAGCTACTGCAAAAAAGTTATGGAGAGAGTAAAAGATACGTCACCGACACTGACAAATGATTTCCGTCAAACTTTTGAATTTATATGGAGAGAACATGAGTGCGCGAATTTACGATTACAGTGGCGGAAATGACGATATAAGCGAAATGGAAATTATCGTCTAACCCGTTATTTTTTATATGGTAAAATGGAATTTCTGACAATTACCTTACTTTTTCATTTTTAGAAAAGCGGTGACTCTGTCATGAAAAGCATTAGGTATCAATAAAGATCTATATGAATTCAATAGAATTATGATGTATACTATGTATGTATGGTATATATGGTATATATATATACTCTATATACACATATAGAAGGTGTTTAAAAACCCATTCAGCATTTATATGGTAGATAGTAGACATCATACTGACAATGAATAAAAAAAACATTAGGTGTATCTTGACACAAAGGACAGCACGACACTTTTGCTCCAAGTGTCGTGCTGATAATTTATTTATCGCAATTCCAGCGACATTTAAATTCTTTTTAGTACTAGTAGAGAACTATACTCTACAATTATTTTTAGCTAGAGTTTCAGCTATAATTTTTTCAATTTTGGTTTATTATTATAAACATGTGAAACTCTTTTCTATTTTTATAAGAAACCTGTGGAAAATGCTATTGTCATTATTTCTTTTATATTAATAAAATGTTATGTTAACAGTAAAGGGTACTTTACAGAACCCAAAAGTGGGATCTGTGATGTTAGCACGATATTCTGTGAGTATAAAGAATAATGACAACACTAGTAATACTTTAATAACTAGTTTTCACACTCTTTAGTAATTTTTATACGTATACTCACAGTGTCTAATAATCAAGTTTCAGAAATATTAAACTTTCATGCAAATTATTCTGAAATATTATTTATGTTACAAGTTCCGTGTCAAGAAAATGACTGTCGTTAGAGTTATATTAGGGTGAAGTTTAAGATGACTATAGGTTTGGGAATTATTATTGAAGGTAAATGCAAATGTGAGCACTGCCTACATAATTTAACAGAGCATACAATGAATATGAGGGAATCGTATAAGAAATTCTTCCTAGGAGAAACTAATTTTCAGCGATAAAAGAAGAATAAAAAAAGGAGTGTGGTTGTAAAAGTACTGCTTTTAAAAGTTTGTTTAGTAGTTTAATTTTTTCTCATACTTATAGTATTTAGAAAGAATCTTTTTTTTTATTTAAGCATCCAGCTCGGCTTATTAGTTTTTTCTCTATTTATTGCCATAATTTTTAATCTTCTAAGCTTTCATATTAATTTTATTTATAATTTTTTTGATATTTAATGACGTATACGTAATCAATCTTCGACTTTTGAAATAGTTCTAGAAATATCTTCCGCTATTCGAATAATAAAATAATTTTTGGAAGCGTGCATGAACATTAGGTTGTGACCGTTCAAAAATTTCACGCTTTGTTATTTCGCACAAAGTGTTCATAATTCGGCGAGTCGAACGCAATAATGGTTCGCTGAAAAAAATCATTGTGCGTCAGAGTCGTGATCTAAAAATAATGCAAACGCATTTTCCACCCACGTGTCTCCCAGTGAATTTTTACGGCGAAGAAAATGACTGCACCGTAGGGGAAAATGGGGTGCAATCAGCCGTCTTATCACTTATATTGTGAGAACAATTTCACACCCTATTGCTCCGAGATGGTATTTAAGAATTGTTATCTTTCGAATATATGAAAAAAATGTTTTGTTATAAAATAAGAATATGTATAACAAAAACTCGTGGATAATAATCATCATGATAGAAAATATATAAGGTTTCTAACAAGCTTTCTCATAGCGACAGATAAAATGCTATTGAAACCGGATTGTTCCATTTTTTTTACAATATTCCTATAAAAAAATATTTCTGTATAAAAAGTTAATCTCTAAATGCATTGCTTTTATCTCCGAAATAAAACAGACACGAAGTTTTGTAACCAGTCAGATTATGCTTAACTTTTTCCACGAGAAAATAAACTTCCGGAAAAAATGAATTTCTCTATGTACGTGAATTTGGACAAAAAAAAATGAATTGTAGTTCCCAGATGGCTGTATGCAAATGAAACGAATGAAAAAAGTCGTGTCATCAACAGAAACACCTAATGACCGAGAATTTTTAATTTTTAGTTCTGTTACAAATTTTTATAGTAGAGAGTAGTTATGTTTTATAGTATAATAATAGTTATCCAGACGTTTATCATTTTTTTATGAGGATATTAATTGTAAATAGCTAATAAAATCAAAATTATATAATATCAGTATTTTATTCTATTACTTGATTATAAAATGGCATCTTATATATAGTTCGATTCATGCAAATTAGATTATTATATGCATAATTTAAATAGCTAAAAATCCAGTTTTATTACATTATAAAATAGGATTACATTGCGACGTGGATTATGTTTAAACGAACAATGTTGAGTCTTCAGTTAAATGAACAAATATTCAATGAAATAATGATGCTCGTTATAAGTCGGATTACTGAAGCAGGTTAAATTTGTATTATTAACTCGGAGTTATTGCACTTTCTGGTCAGTTTAAGGTTTATGTACGAGCTAGCAGTATACGAGATTCCCACTTATATAACATATTCTAATTTCAATTTACAAGGTTTTGCTTTGTTTGCGAAAAAATACACAAATTTAAGCTGAAATTTCTAAATATAATTTAAATAATACGCAGAAAAATATGCTTGTAAATTAGAAAGGAAAAAAAATCATTATATAAATACATTATATAATTATATTATATATAATTAATTATAGAGAGAAAAACAATTATTATAAATAAAATTATAGGTAATTATAAAAAATGAGCAATTCTGTATACAAATTGAGATAAAGATATCACAAACATTTCAAACATTAAAAAGAAAAGATTATATTCAAATTTAAAATACATATATATGAATTTACATATTTTAAATTTTAGAATAATAAATTTTAGTAAAAAAAGATTTATATAAATTTATATATATGTATAGTTAAGATTGATATAATTTCATATTATTATTGAAATGACTTAATATGGTGCGATAAATGGTCGCCACTTATTGTTAGATAAAACAGACAGTTCTTTAAATTATTACAATAGTGTGCACGAGATCTTTTAATTCCATCTACTTTTTCCATTTCCAGATGAGAAAAATCGTGCTTCTTTAAATATGCTTAAGTAGAATTAAAGGAAGATTAAGACGATTTGGAGAGTCGCGTGAATATCTTGCGAAGAATCGGTGATTTTACTGAGATAATTTAAAGGAACAAAATTCTTAGAAGATTATTTAGCAATAATAATAGATTAAGAGAATTAATTCTTCTGTTAAAATATAGAACATATTTTAAACAAGTTTTGAAGATATTAAGATAAAGATATCGAGCAAAAAGATGAAGCTATTATAAGATTAATATATCAAAATTATGTCTTTAATATGCTAAAAAAAGATGTAATCCAATATTGTAAATTTTAACACTTTAAGATATTTATCAACTTCATCTCGAAAAAAATAATTTTTTAAATATACCGTTTTGTGGGAGACAGCGCACGGAGGAAATATGTGAATGATTATTTAAAAACCCTTGTTTTACGAACGCATAACTTCAAAAGCTTCTAAAAAGTACTATACTTTTTACCATAATGCATGAAAATTTCCTATAGTTATAAACATGCATCGTTAAGCTGTGACGATACATTTCTTTTGCTTGCGCACCAGCGCACGTTAATGATGCAGGAAAAACGATTTGCTTCTCTATTTTAATATCAATACACTGGAAACAATTTTTGCAAGAATTATTTCAGGTATTTAAACAACAAATATTTTTATTTAACTTTTTTTTTATAAAATTGCATAGATTAGCTTTAAAAGTAACTAGTTGAAAGTTAAAATTAAATTTAAATGGAATTGTAGTACGTTATACGATTATGCGTTAATTTTTACTACATGCAGTATAAAATAAATAATTTTACAAGAAAAAGAAAGATATGTTACAAAGCAGTTTTTTTCAAAATACAATTGTTTCAATTTATCGTATATAGAATAAAATATTATACACTTTCCATTTCCAATGTTTTTCTTTTTCGTTTTTAGAAACACAATTTTTATATTATACAAATTGTTAAAATAATTTATAATTACTAAATATGTGTTAAGAGAAGTTAAAAGAATTACTATATTAACTATTTATAAGTCTTTATGTACATTATTTTAGAACTATTTAGTAGTTTTCAAGTTTATCAAATAAAAAGGCCGAGATAGATCGGATAATTTTGAACAGAGAGTATCAACATTTCATCGGATTTATGCAGTCCTGATTGCAGTGAGCTGCCGTGGTCGATGCTCGTAAATCTCGAGATGAATATGTTACCGTTGTAAACCAGACTGCACTTGCATTCTATCTCACGCTTACACAACACGCCCGACACTTCTCTTAGTCGTTCTCTATGAATGGTTTTCGCGATGTTAACAATCTGATCTCCGCATATGTCAAAGAGTGGTTTACGCCGCGGTTTCTCGTAACCAACCAGTTAAAAAGTATTACGATATTCGAGGTAACAATATCGAATCGCAATTTGCCGAATAAAAAGGACTTTTGTTCTCTTGGCGTACAGGTGAAAACGCTATTTTATAAATCTGGATTTTCGTGCCAATTGTAGGAGTCGTGAATACTGATTCATTTCTTTGCATATATTATATTTAAAGCTCCTATTCGCTCATCATTGTTATTTCAAATTGTGATGACGTCAGAAGCGAGAAAACAATAAAAATTTTTACGAATTATATTATATTTGAATGACATAAATATTTTTTAATAAAACAATATTTGCAATCGATAGAATTGTAAAATATTATATACTAAAAATTATTTTTTTGTTTTGAAAAGAAACTGAATATTTATCATAATTGACCATAGCTTGCTTTGGTTATATTTTACAAGTTGGTTTATCGATTTAAGTATCGTTTTATTGAAACATATTTCCATATTAATATATTTTATAAAATTTTTATTGTCTATTTTCTTGCTTTTGATGTTACAAAAGGTAGTAGTGATAAAAGAACATCATTAACAAAAAATTATATCAAAATCCGATTAAATGAGCTATCTCAACCCATTTTACGATTACAATGCCGTCTTTTTTATTTAGAGATACATATATGTATATACTTATCCGAAATTTACTGATTTAATTTTTTTAATATTTTTTGTAATAAAAAAAATAAGATATATGTAGCGAATAAAAAATGTTAATGTAATCATAATATGTAGTACTAACATTTTTATGCTTCATTATAAACGAATGTACTTTATAATGCGGATTAATGCGGCAGAGCTCTCGCGCATTTGTTCCTTTTCATCCCTTGTACTCTGCGCCCTATATTGCTCTTATCACAAAGCATAATAGACGATATTATACCTATGTATAGAAGTCTGACTTGCGACGTGTACTTATCACGGTAGATAGAGATAAGTAGAACGATGTTCTGTTGATTAAACGAAGAATAAGACGACGCACAATGTTGGAGGAGCGCTGATAAAATGCGCATTCTCGTTTGATTAAACGCTGAAATAGCGGCGCCGTAGACGAAAACACAAACGCGCTTCCGCGTGTCACCGCGGAAATTATTCATTGTCGCATCAGACAAGATTGTTAATTTGATCGTTCCATATTTTTATAACCTCATCGTACCGGATGAATCTGGACGTAATAATAATTTAGAAAGAATAAAGAATAGACTACTTTTAGGAATTTCTTTTAAGAATTTCTTTTAATTAGTATAATTAGTTTTTCTCTTCTTTCTTTTTTCAGAAAAAACACAGAATTATATTAGTAAAAAGCTTTAACTATACTAATTGTAAGTACCTATATATATATGATCGAACATAACCAATATATTTATTATCTAATTGTAGAATAATTATTTAAAAAAAAAGATTTTTTAACATATTTTTAATATTAAAAAACTTGGAATTTTTTAATAATTAAATTAAGATACGAGGAAACTATACAAACATTGAGAAAATATTTTCTTAATGTAACAATCTGTAAACTAAATAACAATTGAGTGTAGCATTTTCTGCATAAAAATAGTATAATAAACTTAATAACACATTAATTAATATGATATTAAATAATTATGTCAAACTCTGACATGTTATTTTAACTATTATAAAAGTTATTTTATATGAATACGAAAACTTATTATTAATAAATTTTATATTTATATATGTATGAAATGATTTCAGTAAAATAATGGTGACATGAAAAATTAAAAGGTATAAAGAGGTATACATATAAGAATAT
Source organism: Cyphomyrmex costatus (assembly GCF_001594065.2). Taxonomy (NCBI): domain Eukaryota; kingdom Metazoa; phylum Arthropoda; class Insecta; order Hymenoptera; family Formicidae; genus Cyphomyrmex; species Cyphomyrmex costatus. The sequence continues at coordinate 848,277 of NW_017275337.1, read as the reverse complement.
ACAGTATTATATGAAATAGATTTTATAATAGAAATACAAAGTCGCTATTTTTCTCTGCACGTTTCCATTTGTATTTAATCCGATTTGTTTTACATCGTATAAAAAGTACGAGAAATATTGTATATCATAATTCGTACATTTCTTCCGCCGGATATTTCACTTGTCTTTACAGCAATGCAGACAGATTGCCACTATATAATATTACTTTCCAAATACGGATTCTACATTGTGGGTACTCATCATCTGGAAAATGTGGTCATCAAATACAGACGCAGAAGCAATTCTTCGCAGTAAATTCCATTCCTAAGTTAGATGAGACTATAAATATGAGAGTGAAAGGAATAATAAATAGATAATAAGAGAGATTATCTTTTACTCGTTTTAAATTAAAGATAAGCTATGTTATTTCGAATTTAATTTAGTCGAAAATTATTCAGAATTAAAATAAAAATTATTATATATTGAAATAAAAAAATTTTTAATGAAATAGACTGAGGAATGTTTAAATACAAATAAAAGACAAGAACGCCATTTTCGAAAAAGCAGATCCTGGTGTTTATTGTTAGTAATATTTATATGTAAATATACAAATACAGTTTCCAATAATTTAATTTACGCACAGTTCCATAAATTTAGTTTGTCGGGCTTGAAACGCAAACTTAAACTAAAATAATAATCACATTTAAATTAATAATAATCACACAATTTAATTAATAATTTAATATCATCACATGCCTCGTAGTCGAATTAAGAGATGCGGGTTCGAATTCCGGCTGAATTGATTTTAGCAATAAATTATTTACAGATTTTCTGTTATGCTAGCTGCATTATTGTTAAACCAATGATCAATTAATTTAATTGAGATTATTATTTCAGTTCATAATTATGTTTCAAGTTCGACGCAGTCTTTAGAATTAAAAATTGCACTTGTATATTTACGTATGAATAATTAAACACCAAGACCTGCTTTGAAAATGGCATTTTTCATACTTATTTGTGTAAAAAAATTGTATTTTACATATATTAAAATTCTGTTGAACTGAAGTCTCTTTGAATCTAACATGAACTTATCTAGTTACTTATTTACGTTTGCATAATTTCAAAATTGTGTATTTCAAAATTGTAAGCAAACCATGTTTGCAAACAAATTTCTTAAATTAACCTTATGCTTGTAACTGAGAGAAAAAGAACGTGCAAAATACTATGCGAAAGATAACGAAGATTCTGTTAAATCTTGAATTTTTAACTTTCACTATTAATATTTACGGGCTCTCGCCTGATTACAGACATCGCGAATATTAGAATTGCACATTATGCAAACTAGCTAAGTTACAACAATCGCAGTGCTCTCTATTGAAGCGATGCGATCGGATTTGAATTCCTTTAAAATTTAATCGTTCGAGTATACAGCATTTTCTCTACCAGATAACAACTAAATTAATTATTTATCAATACTATTGGTAGTCGATTTTAAAGACACATATTAGTTTTAAGTATTTTAATGAAGATAATATATAGGTATCTATAGATAATATTATATCCTTTGAGAAAGAAATGTGTTAAATGTTTGAATTGTTCAGTAATTTTGGACAGCGAATCGATTGCAGTGAAACCTAGAAGTAGTATGTAGCTCCTGATATCATTAAATCATGATTCAAAGTACTACCCACAACCGAACAAATTCAATTCGGAGAGATTCTTTAATGGTGATGTATAGCTCAATCTATATGCCGTTCAGTACCAAGTTCAGAACCTACATAATAAAAAGTTTGCCTTAATAAAAGTTAAAAATCATATTTTTCTATCTGCTTTGGCATTACAATCTTGAGCCCGACATGAAAATCAATGTTCATATAATGTTGAATAAGAAAACATTCTTTATAATGGAGGAGAGAGACTTCCGATTGAAGTGGTGAACTCTCTCTCTAGAAAGTTGAAGACTTTCATATATAATGCTTATTGAACTGACACAAAGTTAAAGAATAATAATGAAGCATACTTAAATTCGCTTGGAACATGAAGGTATATATTCATATTTACAGTTAAACTTTTAAATTATATCAAGAGTTCAGTTTGTTGTAATTAAGCGTTTTAGAAAACTGTGAACAAGATTGTAAAAAATGAAAAGTAAAAGTTTGGAAAAGTTATTTTACAAGTAATATGTATTATTATTTTTAAAAAAGCAAGAAAAAATGTATCAATATTTAGAATAGTCTTATAAAATTCTTATAAAAATGTAAAAACGCTTTAAAAGATCTATTTAAAATGTTTCGAAGGAGAATCACGACTTATAACTTCTAATTATAATTCGGAGATTGAAAATCATTATATCGATAAATTGTGTGTTATTGCTTTAATAATTTATGAATTAAATAAACAAAAAAACGATATATTAATTTTTGGAGATATCAAAATCACGATATGAGTGTAAACGGATTTTTTCAACGCGGAAAGTTTTGGAATCACATGCGGTAAATTCGCGGATGTAACTTCAATTAAGTTTCAAAGTGCAAAACGATAAATTATATAGACGTGTAGTTGAAAACTTAAATTACTCTACCTTTGTCGGTGAAAATCTCGGGAAGTTCTGACTGCAAGAACGAACGTTAGAAGTGACAGTTTCACTCCGGCTTGGAACTTATATGTACTTATGCCAAGATCACTGTTATTTTTTCGTTTGTAATCGGGTAAAAAATCTATTTGGAGCATCACAAGGAAAATAATATCTTCGTTACGAATCCACATATGTATCGAAGTAATGGAGCTTAAAAGGACTCACGAAGATACTAAAGCCTAGACACAAAGAGTTTGTAAAACAGAATAAGTACATCCTCTAGACGGAAGAAGAATTATTTTATCAAAAATCTACATGTGGAAAGAACGGTTTTACTGAAAAAAGATTCACAAAAATGCGAAAACTGAAACATCTTTGCAAAGTAGAATAAGTACATTCTCCAAACACAAGAAGAGTTATTTTATCAAAATCTTACGTGGAAAGAATGATTTGCTAAAGCATTATCATCATGTTTGAGTGTTCTACTTAACCCTTCGACGACGGGAGCTAGTAAAGAAATTTAAGAAACATCTTGTTTTCTAAGAGTTTTCAAGATTCGATTCGATTGTGATCTCAAAATTTTTAACTTTAGTTTTTAAATTAATAATTTGATTAGAAATTCGATTTAAGCAGATTCTTGATATCGCTGAAAATGTATATAGTCTGAAATAAGTCAAATTTCAAAAGGATAGTTCTAGTGAAGGAGGATCTAGTGTCACATAGTTTATAATTAGAGTTTAAAATTTGGAAATCAGTACTGTTTACGTAGCGCTAATGAAGCCCTCGAAATAAAGTAAAACTGAAAATTTTATATTATATACTCCGCAATTAATAATTACATAAATTCCTCGTGTTTTATCAAATTTAATCAAATTATTTTTTATATCCTACCCATCATATTGCAAATTTTTTATTTTTAACCTCATCGAATAAAGCATTATCAAATTACCCTATAAACCAAGTTTTTTAAACATCGAGCGAGCAATCTACAAAATAAAAAGGAGTGTGTGTGTGTGTCCAAACGGGCACGCCAGTCCACAAAGGGTTAATTATTTTAATTGTCTAATTTTGTATTTTAAAATAGCTTAAATATTATGGAATTATTTATATGTATAATATAGTAAAAAAAATTATTCGTGTTTTCTTCATTATCGACGTCGCAATTCAAAGTATATCTAAAACTGTCGGTTAAATACATAATTATCCTACATAAAATTTTAATAAGTTTTACAACATTCCACAAGTCGATATTGCTTTCAAGAGGAAATGAAATCATCCACTTATTAAGAACACATGTACCTTCCGCCTTCTCATTATGATAGAAGTTTGCATTATCCGCAAGTCGCTCTTCCCACTTACTTACAAATTGCATTTGCAAACTAGCCTCAATGCTCGCATTAAAGAGAGCACGCAATTTTAATTTGTCGTAAAAATACCATTATCTAAATTATGTGTTTGCAACACGTAAAAGTGACACAAGCGCGAATAAAAAGAGGAAAAGCTACAGGATAATTTCAGAACAGACTACCATAATGTTTAAGGCAGATGGCCTTAATAAGAAGTTATATGAAATTTGGTTATTAAATGAATTAATCTTTTTTATGAATATACACTACAATAACCAACAGTTAATATCCGAGTAAGAAACCTAATTTCCGTGATGTTTCGGCAAAAGAATTAAAATTTCGCGGAAACGAAATACCAGGTGCAATGGTATCTCTTCATAAAATAAAGGCAAATCATTTTTATGTTCAATATCGTTGATTGAGTTACACAAACCACATCCCTCACGATAGTTCGCACCTGCGACAACCATTAATTGCTAATTCAGTGAATATTGAAGGCACATTATAATTCAAATCCTCCGAATGACGTCCACACTAATCGCCGCCGCCGATTGGTTTCATAGATCGATTTCAATTCCGTATTCCATGTCACGAATTGTGCGAATTCACGCTACGATGAGTTACGAGAATTTTCTGAAGATAAATTTGCTAAAGTGTACGTTAGGTATCACAATCCGGTATGATGAGACAAGGTACACTATACCGAACCGTATGATATCGAATAAAACTAAAAATTGATTCTTATTTTGATTAACATCTAAATTGTTCTGGAAACAAATTAGTTGTTGAAAATAATAATTAGAATTCCTTAATTGTATTCAGTGTGACGCAAAATTATATAACTATATTGGTAAAAATATTAAGATTCGTTGGAAGAGATGGAAACGTAGCAACAAAAATGTCCATTTTGATTTCAACTGTGATTTTTGCAGAAAATTTATACTAATAGAATTGTGCTTCGTTAGAATATACTAAAAAAATGTTAAAATTTTTGTAAACACACTAATCAATAATTTCCTGACAATGACAAGCATTTTAAAGCATTGTGTGTTTACAATAAAGAAATTTAACATACCTAATTAATTTTTTGTATTTATTTAGATCGACTTAATTTTTTATTTATGTAGTCTTGCTTAATTGCTCGGATTAATTAATTCAATAAGTTTACATATCTTGTCAAATTGTTAAAAAAGTAAATTAACTATTGCGCAAAATTCTTCAATTGTCGGGCTATCAAATGCATTGCTTTGATTGCCGGTACGATGCAGCGCTACGTTACGAAATAAAATAAACGACGGTTGTTTCACCGAATGACGTTACGCGAGCTTGTTTTAGAGCTATTTGTATGGCTGGTAATCTCTCGTGCTATAATTCCATTATCTTTCAAGAGTGGTATGGGGAAGGGGGATAGCTATCCAACGCGTGGATCTTATTTAGAGAAGATAGGATGGAAGAAAATCTGCGAGAAAAAATTGGTGTTTGTCGTCGAGATGCAATCACTTGAGACAAACATACCATCTCTATCCGTATCTGATCCATGTTTACGATAATGAATTTTGTTTTATTTTACTAATAAACAAAAAAATTCATTTTTTGTGAGAAATTTTTAACAGTTGAAATTTAAAAAATGATGGATTCTAGAAAAATTATTTTTTGTTTACTTTAATAATTTTATTATAATCTTGTAATATCAAAATATTTTTTAACATAAATTTGATATAATACACGTCACACATGTATATTTCATGATTTATAATTTTATATATTCTTATATATTTTCTACCGTTGAAGTCAAAAGATTCAAATTGCACTAGAGTAGAAAATGGGATATGTACCTTTATCTTTGTTAGAAAAATTGCGAGACGTTCCTTGTGTTTACTCTCTACGACCTATATATCTTTCTCTCGCTTACAATTTATTAAGAAATAACTTCCTTTAGCGACGCCGAGACATTTGATTTTCCGCTCAGTAAACACTCGGTTTCACACCGCAAGGACCTCATCTACTTAAAAAGAGAGTTTATACCGCAGACAAACACTTCACAAACACGCGTCACTAATGGGATAGGCTGCGGAAAAAAGTCTTAATCTCTTCTTCCATTAATTTTGCGCCAGGCAACTGCATGCACGGGAGAGGAGGAACAAGTAAATCGAGCCACATTAGATAGCTACCACTATTTAATTTCTCTTCTCCATATTTAATATCTATGTCCCATTTTCGTAGCTCAATCCCTGTATTAAATTAAAAAAATCGACGTTGTATTTATCGAGTGATCCTCTTTTCCTCTTTTTAACGAGCATTTACTATTAGAATTGAAATAAATTAAATTTAGATCAACTTTGTTTCTCTTTCCCGTGTGGTTTATTCTGTACGTGACATGACAACTAACTGCGCAGAGAAAATCTTATTTAAATTTGAAATTATACAATTCAGTCTTTTGAATTAAGGTTTCTCTGAAAAGTAGAATTTCATCGCGCCTATACGTTTACACGAGCAGTGTTTTTGCCATTAGAAGCGCTCGCTCTTGAAATTCTTCAATTGAAATACCAGTCCAGGTATTGGATAAAACTTCTCTCAGCGTTAAGTAAATACAAAAGCAAATAATAAACTGTTTTTTTCCTTGCCCCGAGCTCGACTTGCTTAATTCAAACTTAATTTGCTGCGAATTTACCGCCAAACTTACATTTTCTTCAAGGAAGAAATGGCGCAATGCGAATTACGGAACTTAACTTTTGAGAGAATGTCCATCCGCGTTTCGCGAAGAGCCAAAGGCTGCGCGGGTCTTGTGGCATTCATTGCAGATTCTCGGCGAAGAGTATTCGCGGTGGACAGTGTTCGGAGGTTAAAATTAGCCGAGGAGTTCCTATAGTTGACTCAGAGCTCCGCAGCAGAGAGAGGCTACTTGTATTTTTAGAGGGTTGGCAGTAACTAAAGCGACAGCTGACCATTTTACCAAGCCGACGATAGGCCCTTTCCGCTTGACACTTAGAATCCTCGTTACTCTTTTTGTACCTATGTATATGGCCTCTAAACAAATGTCGTAGAATTACCTACTAATATTTTAAACTGGAATTTATGTCAATTATTAAATTTGTTTATTTTAATTTCATTCTTATGTTAATTAAGAATACAAAAATAATAATTGACTAATTAAAAAATACAATACATACATTTCGTTATTTTACTTTCAAAGAAATTAAATTCCATTGCCTTAGAAATAAGTTTTTCAATATTACATTTAATATTAAACAAATATTTTATCGTTTATGTATATTTAACGAATTTTCAGATAAAGATTTGGTATGGAAAAGTAACAAAATTTCTATTATTAAAACATCGTTTAGTTTTTTAAAAATATAAATACCATGTTTATAAAAAATATAGCAATATTAAGAGCATAATAAATTTTAAAAGATATGATTTGTAATTTTCTCGATAAATTATCAAAAGTTTAAATAAAAGACTGAAACAGTCATTGTTCAAGCTTCAATCTGAATTGGTCAATCTAAAGTTAACGGTAAATGGAATTTTCCTGTACATTTATTTTCCTGTCCAACCAAAATGGGACAGCAAGTTAGTGCAAGCCATGAAGGTTGTCCAAATATTGCTGGCGCACCTCTTGTGAACATAATAATATTAAATTATCGGACCACAGTTACGCTCGAGCAAATGCTTTCAATAGTTGGAGCTAATATTCTAGTTCAATAGTTAGGAACATCAATCTCAAAGAGTGAACGCACGCATGCTGATACAAAGTAGTTGTTTCCGTAGAAAAGGAATTGCAGGGCGATAATAATACAGTAGAAATTCTGTACGCTTTTCCGCGCATCGAATATTGTTCATTTTATGATTTTTCGTAAAAATTATAATTCGCAATTTTATTAAATTTAACATTTTTTTATATATATACATATATTATTATATTACATTTTTTAATAAAAATAACATTCATATTTTCCAAAAAATTAAAAAATATCTATATTTTCTGAAACAAAATTTTTAATAACTTTTTTGCAATAAAAGCCATATTTCTTACTAATTTTTGTACAAAAATTAGATAAACTTATAGTTAGTGAGAATTTACATTTTTTGCGAGTGTCTAAATACTTTTTTAAAATCTGTATTTATAATTGTGTATTTGCAATTTCTTTTTTCACATTTCTGTATAATTACAGCTACAAATCACGTACAATTTCGTATAAATTATAGTTTAATTTGTGCGACTCATTAGTTTTGCGCGGAATACCGAACCCAAACTTTGGGAAAGTAGAATTAGAAACTCTAGAAATAGATTTCATCAAACTGTCCATCCACGTGACAGTGTACACAAAGTTCCTAATGAATTCATGTAATTAGCGTCGGTATATGAATAGAGTGATCAGGGCATATTAATATAAGAACAGCCCTCACAATCTTAGATTCTTTTGCGGTCATCCCTCCAATTTCGCGACAGATGGCTCTTATAAAAGCGGTGATGATGAGTTTGGAACGTATAGTTATGATAATTTCTGTGCGGGTTTAAGAGACTACGTTGACATATTTGTTCGAGTACGAAAACGTTTAACACTTATTAAAACAAACGTCAGACACTCTTCATGCAACGAAACGACTGGAAATTTGAATCTTGTCTGCGTTTTATTTAGGACGCATTCTGACACATCACTGGGTGATGTTATTTCATTCTTCAATTAAAAGAATTCGCTTATTAATTGAAGATTGTCCCTTATTAATTGGATGTTAAAAACAGGTATTATATGTAACAATAAATTTTATCAGGAAAAAATACTTTTCAACCATAAAAGATTACATCTTACAAGAAGTGAAGCTATCAAAAAAATGTATCTGGCAAGGTAATGACGCGTGAATTCTTTTGAAAAATGATTATTCAACTGTCCCCAAAACAGGTCATTCGTAAGAACGATAAGACATCATAAATATAGAACGTGAAAATAATTCCTCTATTTATAAGGTTGTGATCGAAATGTCTGGCTTGTAGTTGTAACAAACGATGAAATAATTTCACGCGTCGATAGCTTGTTGTTGCGAGAAATATGTTGTGCTTATAAGAACATTCATCTATCATCTCTATTCCATTAAAACGAAAAATTAAAAGAAGACAAATAACAAAATAGAAATATAAAACATAGAAAAATAATTGGAAATAGAAAAATAAAAAATGAAAAATATATTTATTTTTTAACTTTTTTTATCTTTATTTTTTAAACTGTACTTTTAAACAATTTTTTTTTAAGGATAGATATACTGAAAATATTATATATTAAATGTAAAAATCTCTATGCAAATTAGCGACATCGCAATAAATTTTAAACATAATCTTTCGTAAGATAGTTATGTTATGGAGAATAAACAAAGCAGAGTGAAAATAAAAGGAAGGTATTTAAAACGTTCTCGGAAAAAGATTGCTCGGCTAGTAAATTATATTGAGTATAATTAGCGTCCGGCTTGGTTGCCTCTCGTGCGACTAATCGAGGATTAACGATACTGTGCAAATGGTTAGAGTATATCTGCGTGAATACGTTAATCTTATTATTCTCACAGTAAATTTTTTCTACATTATCTCCCACTGTAATAAAACAAACTACCGCAATAAAAGCATAATATGATTAACGTTTCAGTGATTTGTTACGTCAAAGTCACAAACGATTCTTTCATTTTTGTTATACTTTAACATCTTAACTAAGTCTGGCTGAAAGCTATTATTTTTTAGAAGATTTCCTTATTATGTCTCCCCCAAATAACGAGGGAGAGAAACGAATCCATTTCAGGGACGATCGCAGTTTCGACAGCAAGATTGATGCTGTAGGCTCAGAGCGAGAGAGAGAGAGAGAGAGAGAGAGAGAGAGAGAGAGAGAGAGAGAGAGAGAGAGAGAGAATGGAGTCACGTAATTATGCAAATATATAGAAGCAGAATAGGATTCCAAGCAGCTCTCTGCGCTTTCTTCCGTAATGTCCGCAATAGAAACGACGACGCCGGTACCAGCTGCTGCGTTCACGCTTCGACGTTATTACCTACAACTGACACTAATCCCATCTCATTTCCTGACCGTTCTACTTTGCGGGGGCAACGAAACTAAGCGTAACACCGGCGCGACCCACTTGGTAAATAAAAGTTTCAGCGACAAATGTACGTGCTAATCTTTAACTAGTCTCTATTGGTTTAGTACTTTACCGGCAACATAAATCACATGATCGATTTTTTTAAGTTTGTTGAATCTTTTGGTTAAATTAATTAATATACTTTTCATCTTCCTTTTTAAAAAATACAATACATTTTTTTGTATTATTTTAGAAGAGGAATGCATTTAATTTCAAGAAGATATCCGAAAGAAGCTCCGCTTCGAAAGATTTAATATAGTTCCTTTATTTTTTCGTAACAATAAATACCTTTTATTGAAATATATTTATTGGCAATAATTTTTAATAATCTGAGTTCCAACATAACGGCGAAAAGAATTCTGCTTATTCGAAAGATTAATAGCTTACAATTTAGGAGATATTAATGTCTGAACAGTAAAACAATAACCGTTGTTATTATTTCTTTTAATAACTGTCAGCCATAAAATACTGCAACGTGATTTTCGAATATGTTCTATATATCATATATTTAGACTATTGTTTTGCACATTGATATAAATACTATTCTTCAGTCCTATGTAGTTCTTCGAATATGTCGAACTCTGAGAGATGACTATGCCGTTTTCGTGCAACACATACGGCAATACGTATATAGGTATACACAGTGCCCCAGAATAACTTGTGAAAAAAGATTTATCGATGTCTGGCAAAGATAGAAGCGGGGCTTTGTTCATGAACAATTCACTTGGTCTCTGATTCCGTTATTTCTTGTTAACACGAACATGGCATAAATGAAAAGAAAGGTGAAGACAATTTAAAAATAACGAGAAGCTTTCTTCACAAAACCAATTACTTTTTTCTGATAAAATGTGCTTAAATTAATGATCTGCTGTTACACGCGAATCTCTGGCATATAACGTTTCAAAGAGATATTTAATTGTATTTAAAAAATGCGAAAAACAAGAATAGTCCATTTACATTGCAATGAAATAAAAAATAAAATATATCGTCAGTCATTGTTCTCCGAGACATGTTTTCTCGTTCGAAAAATTGCGATTGCTCGCCGTAAACGTAGAGATCGTGCTTAACGAGGCGAAAAGGAGAGAGAAGGATATACCACTGCAATAATAAAGCCTCGAATTAATCTGCGGCGTATCCGAAACAAAAATGCATCTCTTGCAAGCCGCAAATTGCGGTCGGATGTATTTCGCGTTGACTTGCACTTCCCATAAATCACCCCCGGAATGTATTCAAGATATGCGCTGTCGCGTTATCTTAGCTTTTTTTTACAGTTTTATCCATTGTCTGTCTGAAAGAAATTAAGTTAAAAATAAGTAATTTAATTACGACGGTAATATTTTCGAAACTAACAATATTGGGACGAAATTAAATCAAGGAAATTGCTCCGCTGGATACTTGGGATATTTGCATAAAGTTAACAATTTCTTTCTCTACGGTGTTAATTTTATTGTCTTCTCTAGAGATAAATTTTGTCCCAGAAGGAAATTTTGTTATTGCCTGTGCAATTGACTTCCATTTTACAATACGACTTCACTCTTCTTTGGATAATTTTATTCCGGAATAAAAAGTGGAAGGAAGAAGGAGGCAAATCTGCAGAGGGAGCACTTTAACTTTTTAAAAATACTTGAGATACATAGCACATAAAAATGCTTGAGGAAAACTATATAATACTCCACAGTTTAGAAAAAGAGAAAAAGCGAGAGAAAGAAAAAGGAAAATAATCTAAAAGTTTTCTGATATAGAAATGTCATTTCGGTTCGTATATATATGAATCATCGTTCCAATACTATTATGTGAAAAACGTTTTGTTCGAGAAAGAGAGTGACTTTACGAAAGGCAAAATGCCATTTCCGACAGCAACGCAATACAGTTCAAGGAAAACAGAATAAAAAAAATTTACGAGTGAAAATATGACCTAAGGAGTTACTTGAGTTAGCATGTCACAGACAAGAGGCCGTTTGAATACATCTTCTATAAAGAAATATTGTATCTTTTGCTCTCGGCTCGTGTCGATGTCCCGCAATAAAAGAAATGATACGGTACGACGATTTTACACGAGAAATATGCGTGGCCCGCATGTTGCTTAACCAAAAAAAAAAACGCATACTTTGTTTAGTCTAAAAAACAAAAACAAAAAAATTTCGTCGATCAAATTGATCCGGAACACTGTACATTATTTTCTTCTCGCGTATGCACGAAAAATGTCAGAAACAGATAATTTATGTATAATATATAAATAGTTGGAAAAAAAATCTGATATTTAATTTTCACTAAAATATGAGAAGAATGACTAGAACAGTAACGATGAAAAATGACAATATGGTATATTTATTGAATAGTCATTTAAGAGCTTTTTTCTGTAAATTATTATTAGCACATACGTTGTCATTCAGGCACTTTAATTACACGCACGGTGTGCGACGGACGCTCGATTACTGCGAATTAATTCTAGCATCCCGCATAAGCTGTTTCGTACCAAGTGCGAATTATGTGCGTTTCTGTTCAGGCGCGCAAATATCGCTGTTACGCAACATTATCAAAGTGGTGGCCAGCCATCTCGGCGTTCCTAGACGTCTACACGTGCCAAGACTGAAAAGCAGAGAGGATATTCGTTCGCTTCCCCCGTTGTGAGAAACACCGACTCGCAAAACTTTCTCGCGTTCGACGACGCGCGTATATAAGGCCAGGGGGAAAAGTTTAAAAATAAATTGATCAACGGGCATTTCGTCGACCACCCGGCGGGAATAGATCAGCCAGAGCAAATTGGTTTTTGTCTTTAAGTGACACGCGCGAATCGCAGCGGAGTAATTTACAGCTTGGTATTTATTTGAACCCCCATGGTGAATTCCGGAATCGGGGTGTGATCCGAACGTTGAGGAGACAAGAAGATACATCTATGTAACAGGCAATATCCGCAAGATTGATCTCCAATTTCATCCACATGTCAAAAGAAATTTATAGCACTTTCCATATATTAAGCGTGAAGATTGCACACGTGAGATTTTGTTCTTTCGGAAGGAAAAAGTTCCTTTTTCCTTAGGGGAGAAAGAACGAAAAGAAGAGAGAGAGATCCCCCAATACATTATAGTCGCGTTAAAGGAAACTTTGTGTAAAGCTATGCTTACGTAAAGATGTTAATTTAAAAATAATCAAAAATATATTATAATATATTAATGTACAATTTATATTAATAATATATTATACAAATATATTATTTATATATGTATACAGAATGATGTGAAAGAAAAGATTGTCTTAAACAAGTATATTAAATGCATTAAAAATAAAGGAGGAATATAAACCTTTTGCAATACCAATTTCAACTCTATTCTTTATTTCTTTTATATTGCAATAAAACCATTATTATTATATTACTAATTAAATAAGAATTAGATAAAAAGATAACTAATACTACTTATCTAAAAAATTAATTCTTTTTTACGCAGCTATAAATGTATCGATATACTGAAGAAGAAGGCTTTTCGTTAAAATTTTTTTTATAGATGTTAGGAATGGCAAAGACGGTCATGGCCGTCTCTGTCAGTCTGCAAGGCAAACGGTAGTACGTTGTTGCAAATTGAAACTGAGATGATCGGAAATGCGGAAAACGGTAACCACACATAAAATCGGTCGTGTGGAAATCGAGTGGGCACACCGCAATTGGTGATATGCAGCTGCGTCGCGCATACGCATCCGTAGGATCACTTGGAACGGACGTGAACGTCGCCGATGCGATCAGCCGTTTTGACGACACAATTGGTATTGCACCTTTATGCCTTGACGCGTGTATATGTGCGTGGGTGTGTGCGATACGCACACAAGCGTAAATATACGCATCGCGAAACACGTAATCGCACCCTTATCGGATTCGTCATGGCCGTCGTAAATGAGATTCCTACCCATTTATCCCCGAGATTGTAAAACGTACAACGTAATAATTTAATAATGCAAAACAAGTAGATAAAAGAAATGTTTTATTACACCATCAACTCGCACTATGTGATCACGTTACGATCGTTGGTCTCACAAAATGTGAACTTTTATTTACATGGCGATTGTTCGAACGGTCCCGTCTATGAGCGATTTTATTTACTTTTATTTTCAATCCTTCAAATAATTCGAATATATATGCAGTACGAATATAACTTATATTTTAATCTTTGAATATATCTACGCAATATTTTGCCCTTATATTCACTTATTACCAAATTTTCTTAAATTATATTCTACTAGAATATAATTTAAGATTTTTGTAATAAGAGCGAGTATAAGAGAAGAAATCATTACTTTCGTAATTATGCATTAATCAACGGTGAAGTGATTTATTTGTTATTAGTCTGTTCAGTAATATATAGTTATATAATATTCATTTACCTTTTGCCTGGAAGTAGCCGAAAATCACTAACTAAATTTATTGTTAAATCCACAGGCAAATCTGTAAATAAGTATAATACCAAAATATAAATAATACGTAATTCAAACAGTTTAAAATGTTTGTGATAAGGCTCAATATGTATTAAACAACTAATACAAAGAGATAAGGGCAATGAGCCAATAATTTCGTTAAAATCTTTAAATTAATCTAATATATTGCAAAGAGTATCACGTAATTATGGCTTTTCGTCCCGGCTTCCACTACTGACTCATCAGTAAGGCATTGTAGTGGAAGCCTACCTTAGACGCCTGTTTAAGTTATTAAATCGAGATTCTATATATACAGATATACGCGTATCAAAGCACTTGCGAGAATTTTTGCGAATATCGACGAATAATAACAATCGGATTGAGTAATTCTCATAATTCTTCGTTCAGGAGATTTTCCAGTATTTGCATTTAACCGGATTACTAATATAAAGAGATAGGGGCAATGAGTCAATAATTTCGTTAAAATCTTTAAATTAATCTAATATTGTATATTGCGAAGAAATCACGTAATTATGGCGTTTCGTCCCAACTTCCACTACTGGACTCATCAGTAAGGCATTGTAGTGGAAGTTGGGTCAAACAGTTTATATCTTCTTATCTTAAATAAAAATTATTTTGTATCGATTTTATACGTGATCCAGTTAAATGCATCTTAAATAAAGACTCGCATACCGATTTTATACGTAATCCGGTTAAATGCAAATACTGGAAAATCTCCCGAACGAAGAATTATGAGAATTGCTCAATCCGATTGTTATTATTCGTCGATATTTTGCAGCACAAAATATACGTCTAATCTGCTTTAAATTGACGAACTCACACGACTTACTCGGTCGAGACTTCCAATATACACTGATCGCGAACAAACCTTTAACGATATTCCGCGTCTATATCCTATAACATGCGCTATCTACACAACTAGATAGACACGCGACCGTGTCTGTTTGCAAACAAGTCCGATGTCCACGAAAGCTGGAATGTAAACGTTGTGGCGAATTAATAATTATGTCACAACGCGATTTGCCTGCTGTTATATTGGTGAACTAATATAGCAATGGTAAACTCGTGCTCATTGAAATTAAACTTTAAATTGCAATAATAATGTAAAACTCTCGGAATTTGTGATAAAGAGAGATAGTAAGAAATTTCTCTACATAAAATAAAATAATATTGAAAATCTATAAATCTGTTCAGATTTGCTTATACATATTTTGTTGCGATCGTTGCTTATTGTAATTTCACGATATTATAGGTGCGTCTACTTCTCTTTTCATTATTGCAATGATTCAAGTAATATTTACTTCTTTTAATACATAGAAAATAGCGTATAGAAAATGTAATTATGCTTTTTAAAAATATCGAACTATATTTTCTTTTTTTTTAGTTTGCAGATTATCACCGTTCAAGTTACTACGGCAGAAGTTTCGGATGGCAAAGCGGCTTGCGGTTCGTCGTAACACAGCGATACATCGTAAAAGCATCTACGCGGAACTCTCTACACGGAGACGACAAAACCGATCCGAATCTTTCCACGAAACACGATCAAGGATAATGTATATATAGAGTAAAATAAATCAGACATAAGACGTTATGATATTCGGGTTTGCTTCAATATCAAAGATAGCGAGAGATCGACTTGTCAAGTCGACATTTGATGACAAAGGTAAAAGCTATATTTCTTTCTTTTTTGCGATAAAACATCTTACAGTCTGTTACTGAGAAAACTTTAGCGATTTTAAATTTTTAGACACGGATCACTTGACCGAAACGAGCGAACACTTATCCCGACTTTTTCCTAACAAAAATTAAATCAGTCGGAAGGAACGTTAATGAATGCATATAGATAATGAAGCTTTTAAATACACAGGGAAAGAGAAGTAAATTTTATATGTCAAAGTTAAAATTTGTCTTAACGTAATTTTTAAAAAATTGTATCCGCATTCTTTTAATATAAAAAAAGCTAACAATCTAGAATATATTTTTTTTAAATATATATATTTTATGCCAACTAGTTTTTAATTGATAGATCTTCAATAATAGCATATTGCATTCTATCTATTAACTTATTGTTAGTAATTAATAGTACCAAAAAATGATAAAACAATATTATTTAAGTTAATTTGAAATATTTATAATAATAAAAAAATAATTAAGTCAAAAATTACACGAATAATTTGCAGAGGGAACATGAAGCTCGCGAGAATAAAGATGGTAACGTGAAATGACGAAATCGAAGGGCAATGCAAAATCGGGAAGTGATAAAAATTGTTGAACGATGGAAATAAGTTCGATGATGACAACAACGACGGCCGCTTCTGGTTATTACGACGTTAATAAATTCATACAAAACTTCAGTAACAGTAGCAATGAAGGGCCGTCCGAATGTGGACAGGAAGTCAATACCAATGGCCTAGCAGACTTCATTATTTATGGCATATTCGTCAATCTGATCGGTCTCTTCGGAATCTTCGGCAACACGATCTCAATGATCATCTTATCGCGACCGCAGATGAAATCTTCTATCAATTATCTACTGATTGGATTGGCCAGATGTGATACAGTACTGATTATCATTGCGGTAAGTGTCTCTCTTAGTTACGCCTCTTGCACTTTTTGTGCGAGAGAAATAAATATCTTTAAGATTTAAAAATAGAAAGGAGGTTTTAAAAAGTCAAGGATAAGTAAAATATAGTCTTTTTAAAGAGACAACGAATGTAATTAAAGAAACATAGAAAATGATGGTTTCCTTGTATAACGCACTTTATTTCTTGACACTTTAAAGAATTGGAAGTTACATGAAGAAAAACATGCTGATACTTTTCGTTGTGAACATTTTTATGAATTCATATTAATGCAGAGTTAAATATTATATGGTAGAATTATTGTGCAAGTAAAAGCGGAATATTGCACGTTTAATGTAAAAGAAACGGTCAAAGTTAACAGCCGCTTGAGTGAGTTGGTCGAGCTACTTTCATCCTTACTACGAAAAAATAATATGAAAAAGTTTTTATTATACCGAAATTAATGTTGACTTTAAAAGCTTTTAAAATATGTTTTATTATTTAACAAAATAATGAATTTTGTATATTATATTTAATTTATTTATATTTTTTATACAGAATATAATATATCATGTATTAGTAATAATTATTTATTACTAATATAATATATCAAGTAATAATTATTTATTTAAAAAATATTTTTTCATTTTGTTAAAAAAATAATACATACATATTTTAATATCATAAACTTTTATTTTAATTTAAGTATTGTTTACTCATCGTATAATATCAGAATAGATTTACTTATATTACAGTTAATAATGCAATAAATATTTTATGCGTTTGTCTATACGATTTATTTATCATATTCAACTAACAATAATATAATATACAATACACAAATATTTTTATTTATGGGAGTATCCTGGAAAAGGAAAGTTCAATCTCTTGTCCTTGAAATTTATGATTAAAAGTTATGATTGATAAAACCTAATATTTTTCTCATTCAAAATCAGAGATTTTTTTCCCAAGCTTTAAAATATTCAAAAAGCCAATCAACGCAAAATGTTACTGTTGTGTAATAACAGAATCGACAAAGATCTCCTCTCTTTCAGAAAAGATCATGGATGTGTTCATGTATCTTTTGTATATTTTACGAGATTCTTTTGTGAAACTTAAAGACACAATTTCTTTCATCATGACCTCAATTGCGACGTGTGATGAATCGCAATAGGCTGAACGGAAAATCAATATTTAATTGGCACACATGACCAGAAACGATTTTCAATAGGATCGTGGAACGCCTCGTAATTGCCACCGAATGACCCAGCGTTTACCGTCGTTGCGTCTGGCCGCTGCCAATCAATCATGCGTACCAGATAAAATTTAAAAAAAAAACTATTTCATCGTTGACATCGTTCCTGAACCATTGAGTTGCATGTCGACGAGCTTATCGTGACGCCTTGTTACCGTTATCTTTTATTAACAATAGCTCTCGAAACAACCGTGCTCGCTCATGTTGAAAGTGATATGAGTTAACGTTTGAGAGACATGTTTAATCCTCTTTGTCAAATATACGGGATATTTTCAGAGAACCATCGCAAACATGCAATGATGAAACGTAAAAAAAATACTGTTTATTAAATCTACTTCAGTGTTAACGCATTAGTGTTTTTAAAATTCTGAATGAAAGGATCTTCCATGAATTAGGTTATACATACATTGCAAAATTTTATTCTTTAGGTATTTAGTTTTGTGAAATATTTTAAATTAAGAATCAATTTTTATATTTAATATTAAATGTAAAAAATTAAAGTGTAACAAAAATAATATCCAATTATAAATTTTTTAAACTTAAAATGTAAACCAAAAAAATATTATTAAAAAGAAACGTAGTGTTTACCTTTATATGACGTATAAGACTGATTTTTTATTATCAAATGTTAAAAACTTATGTTAGAAAATTTATTTTTATTAATTCAATATTTTACACTTGACAAAAGTACTTTTCCATTAAGTTTTTTTAACTGAGATGCTATATTGAGACATTCTTTGCATCAACTAATATATTTTTTTAATGGCTAGTTAAAGATGCAAAATTCTCTTTATTATATCTGAATCTGACAATTAATTAATTTTTGTCGCGTGTCAAATAAAGTAGATATTAAATTATAAATTATAAATTAAGAGTCTGAAAAGTATGACGTTTGATAACGAGTGTTAGATATCGAAATTCAATTTTCGTAAAACATCCACCACAGACATAATACCTTGTCGTAGAAATCAGCCGCAGACCTCTCATTTTAATTTTACTTTTAATTCCGTGTTTCATATAATCGTAAATTTCCGACATAGCCGAGCTTTTCACACACATTAAAATAAATTCTCTTTAATATAACCCAGTAGTTGCGCGTTCTGGTTTATCTTATATAATTTCAGTTATTTCTCTAAACATGTAATTTATATTTTTATCTCAATATGCTATCACATTTTTATCTTAAATGTACATCTGTTCGTGTGTGTCTACATAGATAAATCTAACAAATATAAAGAGAACTTATTATAAAAATCATTAAGAAAATAGTTTCAGCAAATTTTGTAATTTGCAACACTAAATTCAAAAATTTTAATTTTAAAATTTTCTTTTGGAGAAATATATATATGTATATTTACTTTTCAGGTAATATGATAAAAATTAACTAAATTATAGCGTGTTTAATTATGATACGTTATATACATATATGTATTATATTTTAAAAAGTTATATAAAGACATAATATATATAACCACATAATCACAATTTAAAAAAATGTTATAAGTAAATGCAAAAATAGAAAAAATTTATTTTTTGAAGATTAATGATATAGAATAAAACTAAATACTTTTATTGCATGTTTAGTGTGTTTTGCGGTAATCAAAGATATTAAAAAGAACAAATTGCGTAGATCAAGTTTTATCTCTTTTATGTAGAATAATTTTACATCATCTTCGTAGCCATTTTTGTCAATATAAATTCGCGATACAGAGAAGAAGAATTAATGTCTTTGAAAATGCATGGGCCGTTAAGATGACATAGAATAATATGGATCGCACGTCGAGCTTAGGTAAATAAATCACGTGTTACGCGGTTTTGCATTTTCGCGAATAAAGTCAAGACTAACAGGACTAACACGATAAAAAGGATCTTTAAGGTTTAAAAGAGACGAGTTGGAAGAGCAGAATCTCATCAACCCTCTCGAGATCATATTACACAAACCAACCTGATTATTAATTAATTATTTAAAGCAAACTTTCTATCCTGATGTTGACTTCGCACTCCGTCTTCCTAATGAACTATTTATATGCTCATTTATCAAACGTCGCGAGCAAGGGCGCTATACATTTATAAATATAATCGCACTTTATGATAAATAATTGTGTTGTGTGTGTGTGTGTGTGTGTGTATGGATTTATCAAATATATGTAATTTAAAAACAAAATTCCAACAATTATCTATTTTAATACACTTTAAATGCAAGGTATTACAAAGAGACAATAAGAGAGAAAGAGAGAGAGTCAGTTATGTTATTAGCATACAAGATTATTTATACATATCTCAGAAACGGTTGAGTTTCCTATGTTTACTAAAGCTTTTTTTATTTTATAAATACTAAATGAGTTTTTTAACACCCTGTATAAGAATCCCTTATTTTTTTAATTGTATCTATAAATAATGCATTTATAGGTATTAATCTACGGATTACCAGCAATCTACACGTATACAGGCGCGCTATTCGACTACAAGTTCATCGTCTATCCGAAAACCATCAGGTACCTGTATCCGCTGGCTTGCATAGCGCAATTTGTGACGGTGTATCTGACGTTAACGGTGACTTTAGAGAGATACATCGCGGTCTGCCATCCATTGAAAGCTAGATCCTTCTGCACTTATGGACGGGCTCAAGTAGCAGTGTTGATCATAGTGATCGTCGCTTTTATTTACAATTTACCCAAGTAAGTAATTAGGCTAATGTATTTAATGTTTTTCCTTTATCCATAATTGTTAAAAAAAGAGATTAGTATACAACAGAAAAAGGAAGTTTTAATTAAAATAATTGTGTTTAAATTTTTTACTTTTTCTGTTGTCTAGAACGATATAATATAAAATAGTTATAGCGAGAGAAATGATGAAAAGAAAAGAATATTTGAAAAATATGTTACGCTTACAGTTGATATTGTAATAGGATTTAAAATTATTGGGCAAATTAATGGAGAAATTAATTTCTGAATTTATTTAGATTCTGGGAAATTGAAGTGTATAACGAGAAGCATTGGAAGTATAATATTACGGTGTACTGCGTTGATCCAACTGAATTGAGGAGCAACGAATATTATGTCATCCTGTACATTCATTGGATGTACTTTTTTGTGTATTACATGTTTCCGTTCATCGCACTGGTGATTTTTAACACGGCCATTTATCGACGGGTGAGTAACACAAATATAATACAAAGCCCAACATTGTCATAAATTTATATTATTTTACTAAAATAATATTTTATGGAAAGATAATGTACTTTGTGAAAAGAACATTTTATTTTACACGTGGACGAACTTTATTTTTAATTTAATTTACTCCGAATGCATATTATACAAAGCCGACACACGAACAACTGAAATTCTGCATTAGCCATAAGTATAGAGCATTCCTAAAAATTGACGTTCTATATGTAATAAAAAATAAATTTAAAAATCGTTTTATTAAAAAATAATATTTATTCTTATGATATAATTTTTTGTAATACGTTGCTAGTTTAATTTCCTTTGGCTTTTATTACTACCAGTTCTCTTTTGAAATATAATAAATTAAGCATGCTTTATATTTACTGCTAAAGTTAAAAAAATTAAAGAAATAATTACGATTTTATTTTACAAGAATATCATCTATGATTGTTAAATTTCAAACTAAAAACATGACAAAGAACATTGACAACCCGAAATGAAACACAAAACAGTCGGATTAAACGTGAGATATCGAACAGCTTGTCAGTAACAGCGAGCTTCCCCGATGGAACTGATACTTTTCAAAACTACTGCTCCATTTTATTAAAACTTCTTTTTAAAATTTGCAATAAGTCATGACAAAGGAAAAGGAAGGGTAACCGGGCCGCAATAAGTTCGCGTAACGGGCTGGCTATGTGATATAAAAGTACGAATAATAAGCCGAGACGACGAAACCTATAAAGTTACACAAAGTGTACAAGTCTCTTTGATACACGTGCACACGCTTAGAATTCGCGAGCACGTATAAGACCAGCGAAATTCATGGACGGCTGCTCTCACACGTGCCACTTATGCAGACCGCACGACTGCAACTGCAGACACAAGCAATATGATCTTTTCTTCCTCCTTGTCCTTTGATAAAATATGGGAAACATTTGTAATCGGAAGTTAATATGTGTTAAATATTGCAAAACAATTTCTGCACTCTAAATTGATAATAATAACATAACACAATATTAAAAATTAGCAAAAAATTAAATTAATAATCTCAAGATCAAAATTAGAATAATAATTTTATTGTAAGTATTATCAATATGTCTTGGTTTTTTGTAATTAATTAGACAGAATCTAAATATATAAGAGAAATAGAAATTAATATATCAATTGCTTTGATGTATTAATAAAGATTACCTTTACAGTTCTTACATAATAATGACTATGAGATAAACATAACATTTTTTGATAAGTGATATTTTTTTTCTTTATACGATTTAATTGGCAAGAAAAATCTGAAGGATAAAAAGCGATACAATAATTAAAATTTGATTTTGATTAATATAAAAATATTATTTTTGCAATTTTAAATGATGTCTGTATATAATTTTTATTTCTATATGCAAATATATACGTTTTTTTACGTGATATGCATTTTGAAATAGTATGAGGATGTATATTTTCGCTAAAAAATTTAACCACAGACAGGGTCGAATCGGATCTATATCCTCGGGGGTCTAAAATTACAAAGCGCCTGTTGTCGAAGGACAACTATTTCTCACATAGCTTTTCCTTATCATGAAACTTTAGCGTCTACAAACTTCCTCCTTAATTCCGAGATCAGGATGAGCTTTTCAGTGACATATTCTGCGGGACAACTTCTACAGACTTCATAAGGAAGAAAGCGCGTTTCCGATGAGAATGCTCATGCGGCAAATGAAGGAAGCTATTTAATCTCGTCTTCTCGAAAGTCTTACTTCCTGACGAAGTTGCAGTCTCTTGATGTTTCTCTTCCTGACGAGAAACCGCGACTAACAATAAGCGGTGAGAAAACGTGAATAAAACAGAATAAACGGAGAATGCTTTTGCTTTGTCAATTTAAAGAAAAAGTTTCAATCGATAAAAACGTTACCGTCCACTTATTTATGTTTATAATATTTATGTTTATAATTTGGGAAATCGGGTTTAAGGATATATCAGGTAGTGTCCGCAAAAAGTAGAATTAGAAATTCAGCCAGATATATATACTTTCTGTATAAAAATAAATTTTGTATAATATGAAATAGTTTAATATTTATAATAATACAATTTTATAGCTTAAATAAAAACCTTCTCATTTTTTATCTTAATTGTTTTTTAAAACGTTTCTATATCTTATTGAAATAATTTTTTATCCAAGTTTTCTAAATTGTTACCAAATTTTTTATTTTTAAATACTATATAGAAAAATGATTTTTTAAATAATGTTTTCATTTTGTTAAAAAATACATATGATATATTCTTGATAAATTTCTGAAAAAGATAATTCGTAACTATTAAATTGCGTTTTCTATATTCCTTCGACAATGTTTTAAAGTAATTTTCTGTAAAATCAAGATAGTCTGTTACGTGAATGACAGGGTGACAGGCATGATTCAACGTTCCGGCGAGGAATAAAGAACTGAAACAAACACTTATATTCGCGCCAGCTAAGGACACGCGTCTCGCTATATTTAACAACCTAATATTTGCAAGAAGATACGATTCATATTACGCGTTTCGTTTCAAACTTTATATGTGGCTAATAATTTTATTAATAATTTAACGTGAGCATATTTACACAAAGAGAGGTACCGAGTGAACTGTATACAATAATCTGAGACACGTCAGCGACACTCGATTCGCATAATAATTCGCCGAAGTGACGCAAAATCATAATAATAATTAGTGTCGCCACTTTACCGTCGCAATTGTTTTAGTAGGCAAGCACGTTATACATAAAAACTTGCTTTCGTGATTTGGAAGCAGAAGCCACAGAATCAAAAGAATGCAAAAAACATGCAAATCAGTAAATAAATATAGGAATTCATGGTGCAAAATTTCTAATTTTCAAAATCTTAATTAATTTACAATACTTGAAATTTTTTCTTGTTATTTCGTGTATTTTTTTCTTTTTTCACTTTTTATTGTATTTTAGGGTATTAATTAATTTGATTGTTATATGAAATTTCTAGTTATATCAATAAATCATTATTGATTATTGCGAGTCATTTTTGATACTGAAATTAATGCAGTTATTACGCTTTCATGCACAGCTTTCCGCTTAGTTTCAACTATGTTTGATATATTGGGATGCATTGTGGAAATGACTAATATATTGAAATTGTTCTACAAGCTGTGTATTATTCTATCACTATATAAATCATGTGTTACAAACAGTGCACCTGCTCATTTAACGTCAATTGTCATAGAAACTATGCTTTGTTAAAACACTTTCAATGTCATATTGTTACGTTTTCCTCTTGTAATTCTTCGATTTGTTTCATAATTATTTCGGATGAGCTACATACCGTTATATCCCAAATATATTTCGGAAACTACCGCAATCCTGAAAATCTACAACCGAAATCCCGAGATTAATCATTCTTGTGCACGAGAATCCCAAGCGTTCTTTTACGTTCCGCCCCGTTTGGTCGGTAGTAAAATATCGCAGCATGTCTGGCATCTATTCAGCGCTTTCTTACCGTGTTCCCGAGTACGGCGTGGGCGAATTTGGAAGCCGCGGAACAAACGTCGAGAACGGCGAGGTAGTAGGATGCAAACGTGAAATATAGGTAGGCGACGGGCGCAAAGCTCGGAATTTTGTGCACGAATCGAACGTTCTCGTTGAAGCCCTTTTCCTCTTCGCTTCTATCTTTCACAAAATAGAGGAGATCAAATATTATTACGCGAGAATCCCGATGTAGAGTAACACTTCACTCGATCGTGACAAGAAACACTGGCACGAGTATATTGACGATTTTCTTATTTAGAGAGAGAAACACATGTCAAATTGGATTTTCATGTTAGAGCGGTGAGATAGTTATAAGGTTTCTTTTTTTAACATAACTATGACAACATTTTTATATCACGACATAACTATAATATATATAATATTTATTAGGACCATATCGAAAAAATAAAATCGTGATTTCTGTCAAACTTCATCACGGAATATTTTTTTATGTTGAAGAACGATCGCGTAAATCCGAACAAAGCAGTTGAACAAGCTGAAGGTACGTCACGCCGGAGATTACTGCGCAAACACAATATGTTTCACATAACTTCGAACCGAAATAATATATAATTCGCTACAAAATAGACATGGTACATATTGTCCAGGGTGTTATTACCGTTTTTTACATCGCACGGCGAGGGAGTCGTTAGAACTAAAATTTCAATAAACAACAAACCCTCCGCTGACTCGTGTTTTGTTTTGAAAAAGTGCGTAGAACATCAGTTTATCTGAAAGATGATTATATCAGTAAAATGTAATAATAAATTTTAATCCATCTAAATCCATTTAAATCAATCTAAAAACTTGTATAATATTTATGATTTTTTAAATTTTAGACAAAAAGAAATTTGTAAAATTTAAATTATACATATAATAAATATATTTATATTATACATTCTTTTCCGATTTTTATTATTATTCTTTTCTAATTTTTTCTTTTAAAAAACCGACGATATTTAAGAAATATGGGGGTTGCTACAGTTCTCGAAACTATATGAAAATTATAAAAACAAATTTACTTTTGTAATTTTCACCTCGTTTGAAGAACCGTAATAAGCTTTCAGCTATTGGTCTATCTAATACAAATTTAATTTACCCATTTGAATGGTTTTCGTATTCCTTTCATCTCGTATTTCTAACGGTTCCTTGTTCACGCGGATAATTGCGCTGCTTGTTTCATCGTATCTCGGAAAAACAAAAACCCGCACATTAATCGACTTTTGTCGTTCTTGTAATTAGTCGCGTTCCTCTAAAAATGTTAATCGATCTTCTTTTTTCATGGTATTTATTTGGGAATCGGTACGTATCTTCTGGTTGTGTATTACATCATTGAACGATACTCAGGAATTTAACAACAAAAAAACTGTCTCCCCGAAAATTTAGTAAAACTTATAATGTTATAATATGACAATTCAGTATTAATTAACATAATAAGTTGAATTATTAGTCTCGTGAAACGAGTAAATAGATATAAATCACGGTAATCCTCAATAATAAAATGCTGTTATTAAATATATATTTTTCTCATAAGGCTTTGGTTTTTCATATCAAAGACGATAAAAAATTTATTATTGAAGCAAAATAAATAAATGTAGAAAAATTATTTTTTTACTAATATAATGAAATAAGGGCAATGAGCTAATTTTCATTAAAATCTTTAAATCAATCTAATATATGCAAATCAATCTAATTATTTTTTTATAGTGGTAATAAATAATTATTACAACGCGTAATACGATGTTAGAAATTTTCTGATAAAAATAGAGTACAATTATTAACTATTCTAATTTAATTGCCTATCTCATAAGTGAAAATTTTATTTAAGTTAAATTATATCATATAGAAACTTAAGATAAAAAAGAAAGATAAAAAATTTCTTTTCCTAACACAAAAATATTGAATCATGTCTCATAATATCTTTAGGCGTATGCCGGTTTTCAGGTCAGAAAGGCGAACCGAGACCTGCAGCAGCTATCGCGTCATCAACGTCGAGAAATCGGCCTAGCGACGATGTTGATGTGCGTGGTGATCGTGTTCCTGATTTGCAACATCCTGCCTATGATCTCGAACGCGCATGAGACGTTCATCGCAGATCCGCCGCAGTGGATGGTGCAGATCGGCAATCTATTGGTGACTATCAACAGCAGTATCAACTTCATCATTTACGTGATCTTCGGACGAAAGTTCAAGAGAATATTCCTCAAGCTCTTCTGCTCATCCAGGCTGTTTGTGCCCGGCCGGGATAGTCCGGAGTTTCAGACTTACGACGAATCGGTTGTCACGACGAATATCGAACTGAGAAACTCAGTCAGACACGGCCACCTTCATCGTGCCAACACCATCAGCTGGAACAACAACATCCACGTGTCCAACGGCAGCACCAGACAGAGTCTGAAGAGTGGTAGACCAGCCAGCCCCGGTTCCTGCGTTTATTATCCGGGCAAGAATTCAGTGAGAAACCTTAGTCAGATGTCAAGAACGTCGAATGGTCGCAACAGTTGGACCAGAAGAGAGAACGGCGATTCTACGCTATAATGGACAGCAACAACTATCCGCGTTTATTATGCAATTAGAAGTCTGCCGAGTATTTTAATCAATGTCAGGAACTTTCACTGATTAAAAGTAGTGAAAAAAAGTAGAATGTGATAATTTCAAAGTCAACAAATGTCAGTCTTTTTATATTTGTTATCTTGCCAGAAATCAACAGTCACTCAATTGTTTGCCGAAACTTTTAGTTAGTCATAATTGATGGAACAAGAAAATGATACTTTCATGTAATTTATGACATATAATTGCTCGCTACATTTTGTGGTTTATCATATTGGATGAGTGATCCAAAATGTTAAAACCAAGTAAAGCATCCTATTGATATTTTAATTGCATTCAAAATGTCAAATATTAAAAGGACCAAAGCGATGTAAAAGATAATTAATATTATCTGATATTTTTTCTAGATTATTTAAAATATCATCTAGTCGAAATTGAAGCAAGAAGACGTTCGGAAGAAGCAAGACGAACAAACTTTACGGCGTAATCATAGACAATAAAACAACTAACATGATTATCCATTATTTTTATTTTTCAATCAAAATTTGTATTTTCATTATCCAATCAGGAATTCTATTATGAATCCTAACTGAAAATTAAGACAATCCACAAACCAACAAAAAAAAAAAAGAATAAAAATGAAGAAGAAACGGAATAATCAACAAATAATCGATATTATAACGTGTTTCTTCCATATACGTTCTCTCAGTTATCTTAGCAATTTCGATGTCCAGAACGTCAGAATGAATAGAAAGACATAAGGATAAAATGGGGCGATTCAGCGCTATATTGGACAATCGATATTATTGTACCTTTAGGAAAAGCTCGGTCCAATTCTCACGCTCGAATGTTGTAATCCTGTGGGACAGCATAGCCGTCCGCCAGCTTCGATATAAAGGAAAGGATCGTTAAGGATAACAGTTTTCGTATTTCCTGTCGTGAAAGAGCTCAGAAATCCAAGTGTATCTTGCAACGATGATCCTTAGAGTAATTCTCCGAAAGTTCCATCTTGCTTCAAGACGATCTAGTCGGATGTTAAAAAAAGAAATAAACTAATCCTAGAAAGGCCGGTATTCGCAGTTTGTTCTTATTTTAGATTGTCTTAAAATGCTTATGTGTGTGTATGTGTGTAATGCATAAGCATTACATACATACACACACACACACACACACACACACACAATTCTGTAATTGGTTGATATGTTAACTTCTGGTACCACTTGTATGTTTCTTTTGTTATATATGCAGCTACAATTTTTATTATTAAAGATACATACATTTACTTATTACTGTTATATTCCTAACTATACTTCGTTAAAACAAAAATTTATAAGATATAATAAATTTTACACGTTCATTTTTATACAATATATCCAGTGCATTATATACATAACAAGATACATATACATATAGTATACCGAAATGATTAAATATAAGAACCGACTGTAAATATTGGCCCGAGTATCACCATTTCAAATTATAATACTTTAAACAGACGCGTTCATATATATACTAACTCGTTCATATATATTTCCGTAATCGACTATAAATTTTATCACTGTTCATAAAAGCTGCATAGCGATATTGGCTTAATAGATTAATATAAATGAATAGATTAAGTATGAATTGATAGATTATAAATAGTAAAAAAGATTTCTTGTTTCGTGATAAAAGACGTTAAGTACCAAACAAAATATTCTATCAAAATTGATCTTGAATCCTGAAACTTACAATGGAAATACTAATAATAAAATAAAAACACGTATCACAGTTCTAAATATACAATAATATATTTCACTTACAATTCAAGGAAATTTGAAAATTTTTTTTAAGAATCTTGGATTTTATCGTTCACAAGCTTTTAATTTTTAGTATTAATTAAACATCTCGACAATTAAAATATGGTATTAAATATTTAATAAATTTAAACAATGTTGCGTATACATATATAAATATATTTAGAATAAGGATAAACGCCTCTCACAAGAAAACAAGAATCTCTATTATATATATTAGAACGATATTTTTCACAACATTAAATCTTATCTTGCCTATTGACACAAAAAAGTAAAAAGAATAATATGAACAATTTATAGCTATGTTTCACATCAAATGTATTGTAATAAAAATAGACTATTTATACTTTTGATAAGAATTTTAGAGTACGTGTCAGGAATATCTAACACGTATTTTTTTTTTTAAGAAAGCTTACATTATAACTAGCGCTGTGGCTGTATGCTCTTCGTTTTTATTTCAGCTCACATTTTGTTTCTCCAAACTATACAAATAAAATTTGTTCGAAGAAAAGACAAAAAATTTAATCAAATTAAAGGATTTCTTTTTTTTCATAAAATAATATCTTAATTCAGTAAAATTCTGCGGTCTTAAAATATTCCTAAATCATATTTCATCGTAATCATTTTCATTTAATTTAATTCTTTCATTGTCCTGTTCTTAAAAGAATGTTTTATTTAAGCACACACATCTTTTATATTTTATGAAAAAATTCAAAAAACTTAAACGAATATAATAAAAAATCTTGTACGCGAAATAAGCCAATAAGAAGCTGTTATGATCGGAAGTTAAATTTTACTCGGAAAATGTTATATTCTTGCAGTGTTATCTTGAATAAAAATCTTGTTTAAAGTAATCTGCTAACTCGAACCGAGTAGGTTTCGCGAACTTCTGGCATGTCAGTCACGTACTAAACTCTCCGAAGAAAATAAATCGAATTTCAAAGTCAGACGATCCCAATAGTGCAACATTCCCTCGGGGAGGACTTTTGTCCTGGTTATAGAGAATCCTGTACCTTGCATTCTTGGACTATTGCTCTTTGAAACTTGCATACTGATCAACTTCAACCAACATTCGTCAACTGACGAAGAAAGATTTCCTGTTTCCATTATTGGAATGGCAAGATAAAAAAAATTGTCATTTGTTAATACCAATTTAAAAAAAAACTTATAATTTTAAAAATATATATAAAAATTTCATAATTTTTCAGATATTTCTCAAGCATAGTTTAGTATTTAGAGTGATTTAGATGGCTAATTTTTTCAATATTAATGAAATATAAAATCAATTTCCAGAGTATTTTTCTTATAATAATAAATTTACAGCATTTTTAAAACTTTACTTTCACACTAAACGAAAAATCGAGATATATATAGATTATGTACACACACATACACACATATATGTATACTGTACCATTTTCGTTTATTCGTGTATAGATTTAAAAAACGATATTTTAAGATAAAATGAAAAGAATGAATGAGCTGAGAAATGCCACAATTGTAGATTGTATAATCACACCAAAATGTACTCTTAATTAAATATAAAATTGTAATACAAGTGTAGTCTCCATCTAAATTTCACAAATACGTGTAATATAATATATTCACACTGAAAAAATGACGTTTATTACATAAACGCGAGTAAAAATATATAGATATATTTTAAAAGAAAATCGTTAAAAATTAGACATTTAATATAAGAATTGTAAATATATTTCTATCTACAAATTTACAAAATAGTACCTACTGACTTTAAATACTTCTCTTTTCTCCTACTGCAAAAATTATTTATTTATATAGTTATATTTTTTATTTAATAAGAGAAGATCGATAAACATTAGTTAGTGTTTATCATAATTCATAATTTGCTTTTTGGATAATTGTATAAGATAAAAGATACTGTAAGTTTAAATTTATCTTAACGATTTCCAACATATTCTTGCTATAAGGAGAAAGGAAGAAATTAGATTTAAGTACAGAGGGAAACAAAACGCTCTCGTAACTATACGAACATAAAAGAGATTCACCATTCTAGTCACAGAATTTCTGTAATATTTAAGTCCATTATAAATATGTACACTCATATTTAATATATACAACGACGATATGTACATACATATGTTAAGCTCATCTGTTTATCATATTTTACTGCTGTTTCAACATTCTTGTAAATATAATATAGGAATCATAAATAATAGTGAACAATGACTAGAAGAAACAGTACTGACATTTGTCTATTTTTAATTAAATAAGATGAAAGACATTAAATGTAAAATTGATTCCAAAATTTGATTTAAAAATTACTAAAATATGTATCCTTAAGTTTTTTTTCTTTATATATCTAATAAAATATATTTAATAAAATCAATGAAAATCGAAATATTTAGCTTTTAAATAAAAAGTGAAATATATTTATAAATTTTCTTTATTGTAAAGAAATCATAACCTCGAATTAAGCTTCTACACCAGCAAATACTTCTATTCCATTGTGCTGCCAAAGCATATCACATATAAATATATTTTCATGTAACTCTTTAATAATCTATCTCTTTATAATCCATAATACGGCTAGAAACACACATTTCGCTCATGTAAAAATATATCCCCTTTACCACCCAAATATGCTTTAAATCAATTTTTTGTACATAAAATAAATTCGCACAATCAATGCATAAGTTATATTTATTCAATCCTCCATAACATGACATTAATCCGTACGAGACTGAGATTTCAACATAAAAAACAATTATTACAAAGTCTGCATTTATAATGCCAACAATTAACTATGTACGTAGCTTCATAAAACATTAAATAAGGCACAATAGGAAACTAAATATTATAGAAAAGAAATATCATTAAAATCACATTTTTAAAAATATAATACAAGAACAGAGTTTACATATAATAAAGTCAATATACTCAGTATGCAATAAAAGAATTGAATGTACTCTGTTTAATAGTTATCTCTCCTTTGCTAGCATATTTTTTATTATAATTTCAGCAAAAATAAATAACAATAAAATCACTTTCTTGATTAAATGCAATTATTAAATAATACATGTTGTACATTGATTTCTCGGTTGTTTTAAATACATATTATGTTCTTAACAATTGATTAATTATTATATGGTCATTGAACAGTTAGAGACTGACTGGAACAAACACCAAGAATAAGATAGACTTACAGAAAGTTATTTCGACTGTATTTATTTGAAGAATATTATGATACGGCACATGTATCGTTATTACATAATGCAACTGCGATTTTGACTACGAGCTACGCCTTTTTACTCTTCGATCTTACGTAGAAGTACAGGGTAATCAAACCTATACCAACGTATGTTGCAACCGTTACCTGGAAAATAAATCGCTTAAAAATCCGTTCACAAGTGAATAAAAAGACTCATCAAGATCTTGATACAAACGACTCAACACAATTTTGAGGTTAAATTACTTACATTCCTCCGACCATACATGGTTTGACTATTAAAATGTTTTGCCAAACCCGTGAGCTTTTCTTCACCCTCGGCCATTTTTTCGCGATGGAAAATTTGATTTCGAGCGTAAGAGTTTTAGAAAAAAGAATGCAAAACGTAGTCTAGCTGCAAATCGCTGTGCCTCGATACATTCACTGTTCACAATTCACAATCGTCTGCTAGCGCCATGTTGAAAAAAAAAAAAAATATATATATATATATCGAAAATAAAATCGCGAGATATCAATATCTTATTTAAAATTTTAGAACTTTTGTTTAGCAATATTTTTGAAGTTCTTGAAAGTTTTCATTAATTTATATATGTTCTTTATGAGATAAATATAAATTTATTTAAATTACTTATATCTAATGTTAATTTTCTTTTTAATACAATAATTTCTCTTTAATAACAGTAAATTTTAGAACAGCCAAAATAGGATAATATACATATTCCAATTTAAGAAATAAGATAATCGAAAGTTGAATAAATCAAAAGGCTAGACGATTTTTGTAATCTTAGATCTTTTCACATCGGTTTGCCAAACAGTTATGTTGTGTCTAATAACTTTTATTTAAATTTCATTAAACCGAGCAGTTCAAAATGGAACCTACGTACAACAACTATACAAAAATCGTCTAATCTTGACAATAATTAAACTTAACAATTTGATGAACAATTTGACTTAATTTGGACATTACCACCTTAGTATTTATAATTTTTATGCGCCATTATGAATATATCTTAATTTCAATTGTTATTTTTATATTGTATTGAGGAGGACCTTAACCATAGGTCGAAACGTTTACATTTTATTTTATTCCGAATAAATTGAATAAAAAGTACACTCTGTAAACTGGTATTGGCTCATATTGGCATTTTGTTCATTTCTTTTGATTCCATTTTAAGATAATTCCAAGACTATATTTGATAGTGTGCTTATTCTTTCTTTCCTTTTAAATTAGTAATTGGTTTATAAATCTAGATTATAAATATTTTGTCATTAAAAGTGTGAATATGAAATACATAAAAAACTTGTTTACATGAATTAAGAGTGATCTATTTCTTTGTACGTAAAATTTTGTTTACGTACAATGGATAGCAATACTGTATTATTCAAAAGCGGTAGCATTTTATTATTAAATTATAAGAAAAGAACTCAATATAAGTTTTAATTTTAAATGTAAATATTTTTCTACCATTAAAAAAAAGATTAATAAAATTTAATAAAATTCTTCTCAATACTTATTATTTGTTATAAGTGGGCATAATAATTATGAATCTTTTTTTATCAAATATATTTTAATACGTTTTAACATATATATTTTAATGTCTTAACAATAAAATCTATGTTGGCACTTTTGCTTATCATATAGTTTACGTCATGTAAAAATTATAAAAATATTTGTAAATTATTACTTATTACAAAAATTTCTCTGAATTATTTAAGACTGTACTTAATTAAATAGCAACAATGGTAAATTATTTAAAGTATTATATACGTTAAGCTATCAAAACTAATAACACAAAAATATAATTAACCACAGGTACAACCGGGAGCAAAAATATCTTTTCTAATTAGGATATTAAACTGTTGTCCTTGACTGAGTTTTTATTTAATT
This sequence comes from Cyphomyrmex costatus, assembly GCF_001594065.2. NCBI lineage: Eukaryota > Metazoa > Arthropoda > Insecta > Hymenoptera > Formicidae > Cyphomyrmex > Cyphomyrmex costatus. The sequence continues at coordinate 813,884 of NW_017275337.1, read as the reverse complement.
CAATGATTAATCAATTATTTTCAAAATATATAACACAAAAAACTCGCAATCTACTCACGACATTCAAATTAGATCATTTTTGCTCACCGCTGATACATTTCGTATACTTTTCATATACGCCATGTCACTATTAGTATTATTTCAATTTAAAGTACAGAAAATTCAAAGTAAATAAACCTAAACATCACATGTTCGTATTATATGATATAAAAAAAAAAAATTTATATACTTATACACTATTATATATTGTAATTACTTACAATAGTAATTTCTTATAAAAAAAATCTTAGTAATAGTAATTTATCATTTAAATCAATAGCAATAATTACATTAAATATTCACAACAAATTATGAAATAATGAGATTCACTCACTAGAGTTAATATAATAAATATATATATATATATATATATATATATGTGTGTGTGTGTGTGTGTGTGTGTGTGTTTATTTTTTGTTACACATTTATATATAATTTGAAAATAGTTCAATTTGTTGTTTCAGGTCGCGATAAGTAACGATCAAAGTCTAAAACAAAAAAAAAACATTAATTAAACGTTTCATATTTTTATAAAGATTTTTACTATTTAATAATATTTAAATACTAAATCTTATAGGATCGTACATGTAAGAAATACAACCAATAAGAAATTGCCTTTAACGTTCGAGCTGGATCTTATAGATGCTATTATAATTTCGTGTGAATTTGTATATTACATATGTTGTCTTTAAAACCGCACGCCGAACAATTTTTCGATCTTGAAACGCTACTCTATACAACTACCGCAATAATATCACGAGTTAAATTATCTACCAATTTAACAATTTTGATGCTCATAGCATCTTGGATCTTAATAATGTTGAATGACATATTAAAATCTATGAATAACATATTAAATCTGTAAATAATTAATTTATATTGCGAAAAATATCATTAAGGCCGGGAGCCGAACCTGAATCTTTGACATTCCGTGTAAGCGAGTTAGACTATCGAGACCTTAGTAATATTCTTCGCAATAATTGCACGTAGAAACAACGTCTTTTTCAGGCGACGTAAATAAATAATATTATTTAATAACGAGATTTCAATATTGAACTTTCGGATTATTTCTTGTTACGAAAATATATTATACATAAATCGTTTATATGTATTCAAATTTTAAGTGCAAAGAAAGTTTTCGCGCATTTTTGACAATTTTTCTTTATTAAAATAAAATAAAAATACAGTGTATAAATATTAGTGAAAGTATATTTCATTATTTTCTACCATATTTGTCTACCTTTTAGGTAGCATCACGTTGAAAATCCTACTACAATTCATGCATACAATCATTTATCGGTATGCACGAGAACCTTCCCTGCAACCTAATAAAATCTATTGACAGGTTTAGATGGTTTCAGACATCACATTCATTTTGATGGTACTCACCCACAAAATAGGTAGAACAGAACCAGCTACAAATTCATTCTTCTTGAAAGCATTCTCTATTTGATCTCGCGAAACTATCTTCAACTTGTGCAATAATGCCAACGCGGTTTGCAACGAGATCAAATGAATAGAAAGAATACGTTTTTCAGAATCACGAGGAACATTTAAGGAATATCTAAAATAGTATAAAAGTACATTTCTACATTAAAAAAAGTGTTATTCTATAAATTGTGTGTGTGTAAGAAATAATATTGTAACAAAATATAATGAAGATGTGTAATTGTGTGTACACATTTTTAAAATATGAAAAAAAATGGAATATTTTATTGTAAATATTTTGTAACACTACGTGGGAACATGTAGGAATAATTAATACTTTTTGGATCTTTGTGAGAAAGATCATCTCTCAACTTATAATCGATAGATTTGTATTTTGATACCGATCATTACAAGTTTCGGTTTTATAAGAAATAACCAATATTCAAAATAAGATTGAATGAGATGATGCGTGAAGAAGTATAAGAAATATAATCCGTATCGAGAATCCATATTTTAATATAATAGATTATATTAATATAAAAGATTATATTAATATAAAGATATATTAATATAAAAGATTAAAGATAGTAATTACAAGTATTAAAATATTCAAATTTACCTGTCTAGTTGTGAAAACTGAAGCGGATACTGAGATCTTAGAATTTCTTTGAAAGTAACTTTTATATTCAACGTATCTACCATAGTAAAAAAAGAGAGAAACTTCAGTTTCGTAAAGGCTTCTACAAACTCATTTGTCAATATCCAACCGTCATGTTCGAAATTAAATATAAACGTTATGCCTTCAACTGAATCTATAAAAAAAAATGTTAGTGATTAGTTCCACACACAATATCAAAATATATAAATAGTTCAATCAGTTAAATATTTAATGAAATTATACCAATTTTCTGAAATACAAAAGGGCTGAAAAAGGCCGCATTCCTGTTCTGCACAGATTCCTTCTCATTGTTTTGCCAAGAATTCGTGTTAATATCCCCGAGTTTCTCTTTGTCGTGACTGTCATTAACTTTAAAAATATTACTGGAATTAGTTACTTCAGTTTTCCGAGGTACTGATTTTCTATCGCTATCACAGTTCCAATCTTGGTAAGATAAAGTTTTCTCGTTGTGATTCAATAAAGGAATGCTGTTTTGGAACTTCGAATTTGCCCAATCTGGAATCTCGAATTGATTCCAAGATTGTGACGATACAGTTTGCAAATTGTCTGGGGCACTGTTTTGGTGTCGGTAAATCGATTCGCTATTTGTCAGTTGTGAACCTTGCATGAAATATGTCGATAGTCGAGTAACATAGTTCTCGTCATTTTGAAAATTATCTCTTATATTGTTATTTATTACAGTGTGCTGATTATGCAAAGAAGCAATATCGTTTGCAGACTGTGAAACCTGTGATGCAAGTTTTTTACTATTTTGTTCTAATTTGAGTGACTGAGCGTTCTGAATATTATCAAAGTTGCTACTACAGGCGTTTTGCTTTACATTTGCATTTGTTTCTAAGTCTGGTTGTTTCTTCTGTATATTATACGTTATCGGACCGGATTCATAAACGATTCTCGGAGTGTAACTTTCATTGACATGTCCCAGGTTGCTGATAGATGTAAAGCCATTATTCCTAGCATGAATATTCGCAGTTTCTGTTTTCAAAGCATTACTTTGCAGATTTTTAGTCGAGAGATACGATGCGATATCTGTATCGTAGTTACTAACAATTTGCTCAGTTTGCGTTTCTGAAGCTTGCATTTCATTACTTCCAGAAACATCAGTCATGGAAAACTTGAAGGGATTTGTATCTTTGAGCATACTGGTAAATTGGTTGTTCATATTATTTAGGAATTCTGAGAAATTATTCAAGGTATTAGTATTCATTGGCACCGCAGGAGGTACTGGTGTCATTACAGAAATGTTTTCGCCATCCTGATTAGCTTTTGAAAAGAAAGTATTGACTGGTGGTATATAATTAATGAACATTGACGATGTGGGAGTTGCTGTTGAAGGAGGTATTTGCATACGCGAACTAAACTCATCGGATTGACTCCAATTGCTTTTAAAAGAGAAACTATCTAAACCGTAAGCAGAAGATGCGGTGTTACACTGTGGTTTGTCATCGATGTTTATGGCAAACGGATTAGACATCGAGGGAGTATTTACATTAGGCTCTTGATTCGCGACAGTTTCATTGTTTAAATTATATGATGCTTTTTGTGTTAAATCAACATCGTTCGATGTCATTCCGCTTGTAAAATTAACTGATGTCGGAATTTTCATATCAGTGAAACCATCTTTTTGATTCAATAAAGTCTTTTTAATAATCTTCAAAATCTTATTTAATTGAATCTGATTCTTCAATGAGAGTGATGAATGTTCTAGTAAATCATAGAGAATTTCAGTCACCCCAGTATGTAACTGTTTATTCTCATTCCAGACTGTCATGTATAACTGTTTGACGACATCACTAGGAATAAATTGTTCATCAGATAGGAATGGATTCGTTCTCACATCGCCGAAGACCGACGACTTCGTGTTCGACGCGTTTGTTGATGGGTTTTTAAAGGAACCGTTCTGGAAACTCCTAGAGGCATTAGACGGAAAGCGTTGTTCACTGAGAGGATGAAAACCTGGCGGTGGTCTCACTGGCTGTTGTTGACAATGACTATCGTATTTTGGAAGCGTCGATTCGAATGAGACTAAAGGTACTTCGTGTTTCTCTTCTGTCGATGTGACTTTGTAGCAGTTTTCGGGCACCAGGCTATCCTCCGCAAAGCAATACGATGGTATAGCGCCCCTAGAGTTTACTACATACTTCAATAGGCCCGCCATGTTGACGGCATCAGCCTGAGTGACGAAAAAACAAAAAGGGAAAAGATCAGATAAAGTGATACATTCGAAATAAAATAATAACATTTTTTAATTATAAAAGAAAGTAAACAATCAAATTTAAAATTTCAGAAAGCAATGTTTGAATTTTAGATTTTAAAAAGTAAATGCTCAAATATATATATTGATGAATTTTTTAATAGGCTCGAGATAACCGATTAGGTAAACTACAATTCGGGAAAAATTATCACTTTATGAGATCGTAGTGTTACCACACACGTCGATTAGTATAATAAATGCACACGTATACTTTTGCACATTCAAATTTCTTTATTACAATGTGGTATAAAGTAGCAACTACAATCACAAATACACATAACACCACATAAGGTTCCAATTTTTCCCAGAATCATAAACCAGTAACTCAATATACATGTTACAAATTTGAAAAATAATTATAAAGATAAACACATATACTAGTAGTTGAATTTCATCAAAAAATTATATAATTATTAATAATATCTAAATACTTTAAAAATTACATATTAAAATTATATTAAAAATAATATAATTTAATATTACAACGTTTATTAGTAATAATTATAATAATCACTAATTACAATAACTATAATTTATATTATATTATTAATAATTATAATTTGTAACATTTCAATAATTATATAATGATAATACAATTTTAACTTAAATATTATGCGATTATAATTAAGTATGATACAAAATCATACAAACGCTTTTTTTTTACATAAAAAAGTTGTTTATTTTTACGATCTATAGCGCAAAATTTTCTCTCACGATAAAATTTTTAATTTCATCTTTCATTTTAAATTTCGGTTGAATTTGCAATTGTTACTTTAAACATTTCTTCGAGCTCAGAAAGAAAGTCAGACCCTGCACCTGCATCCCATTCACTGTCATCGGATGCTATATCGCAGTCATCAAAAATCAATGGAACAGGTTCTTTCTCAATTATATTCACATCATTTATTGTTTCGTACGTTTCAGATATACAATCAGATATATCGTCCCTCTTACTTTCGTCACTGTTATCATCTTTAACGCTTTCTTGGCTTAGATCATCAGAATCCAATTGGTCAGAATTATCAGGTACATTTTGCGTAATCTTTAACAATTTTTGCATTAAGTTCGAAATGTTCAACGTTTCATTTATTGTAATCAATGGATTGTTTGAATCATTAATATTACAGGATGACGTAACAACATCAGAGGACTGATTCTGATATTGTTTTGTGCTATCAGCATTAGAAGAAGCAAAAGAATCATTTTCCACACACAAAGACTGATCCAATAGACACTTCTTTGTATCATTAACGTTAGAAGAAACAATAGCATTAGAAGCAAAAGAATCATTTTCCAAAGACTGATTCAATAGACACTGCTTTGTATCATCAATGTTAGAAGAAATAATAGAATCTGTTTCCAAGGACGAAAGATCTCTTGTTTCTTCAGAATCGCTATGCGATTCATCTGTCAACTTCTTAGATAATTTCTCAGATAGGTACTTTTTGACTGTTGTGGAAGTATTCATCTCAATCACATTAGATGCCTTAAATTGTTCGTCATGCGATGAGATAATAGTATCGTCGGAGGTATTGCAACTATAAGATGACAACGGAATTTGTTCGCTGCTGGAAGATTTACTTATGTTAATGAAATTGGAGTTCATCGAATTCATCTGCTTGCGCTTCATTTTGTCCAATATTGTCTTAAATCTAGGATTATACGTTTTATTATTTGTATTGGATTGAGAGGAATCATTTGAACTGCATTCAGACATTTCTCTAGTTGTATTATCTATATTATTAGACATATTAAAGAAAACTGACTCTGAATCTGTATTCGAATCTTTGTCCCTTATTTTCTGATCAGCTTTTACTTTGCCATTGTACACTTTGTCATTTTTGTTCACCTTCTGATCAATTTCCTCTGAAGAAGCTATGTCAATGCGTTCAACAATATTTATGCTGGAATTCGTATCGTCAGATTGATTGTCATGCAATGTCTTGAGTTTTACGTTTGGTGTAAACATTACTGTGACAGTATGATCAGATACTGTATACAAGATATTGTCTTTCAGTATATCTAAAAAATCGGCATTTTCAACATTAGAATCAATATTATTTTCAGGTAAAAAGTTTTCATTTTCTAAAGAAGTCAAGTTTAAAAAATATTGTTTGCCAAGTAATTTATTTCTCTGATTATACGATTCCGATTTATCTTCTACATTGCTCTTACACTCTTTCGTTGATATAATAGTTCTGTGAGCAAGATTATTTTCCTGTCTTATTACTGACCAATCAATAGGTTCCATCAAGCCATGTCCGCCATATAAACTCCTAAACGTCCCGAAATCGTTCTGATCACTTTCATTGTCGGAATCTCTCGAAATGAAGTTCATAAAACCGTAACAAAGTTCATTGCTACACTGCGAGTCTTTTTTCCTGCTTGAATCGATTTGTCTTACATTATTTTCGTTTGCCTCGGATATGGAAGTCTTAGAATTAGAATTGAATATTCCATTAAGCTTCGATTTTTCTAATTTTTCTAACACTGAAATAAGTTCTTTAGGCGTCCTAGATCTCCTATTTTGCAAATATGATGAATTACTTGACTGCAATTTAGCATCCGATGACTTGGTATCCGAAAAACTATCCAATGATGTATTTAAAGAGTTAGCATCCAGATATTTAGTAGGTATAGATTTAACGGATGGAGATTTAGTATGATTAGTATTGTCATTTAAAGATTTGGCATTCGGTGATTTATTTGATAATAACTGCAGGACTTTTATTTTACTGGCCGGAATGTTATGCAAGGACTTGACAGTTTTCTGTTCAATATCTTCGCCTTTTACATCGGATAATACATGCATTCTTTCATCATACAATACTGATTGATCTCTACAGTGCTGTGATTTATTTATATTGTCTTCGCGTCTGATAGACGTAGAAAAGTCAAAATCGAACCTTAGATAATTTATTATGTCACATGTACCCACCATTTTACCAACTTGTGCTAGTTTCTCTTTCACTAACCAATTGTTTATACACACATCCTCTTCTTCACTTGTATCGGTCAAAACGACCATCATGGAATTGTACTATCAAAATAATCCGAAAATTAATTTAATAATAAATTTGTAATAACATTAAGTTACATAATTTAATGTTAAAAATTTAGAATTAAGATGTAATTGTTTCTTTAATATTAAAAATTAAAATAAAAAATTGATATAAATAAAATAATTATAGACATTAAAATAATAAAAACACAAAGATATCAATAATTACAAATATATATATATGTATATATAATTCAAAATTAAGAATTACAATACTTTAAATTGCAGAAGTAAAGAAAATAATCTCACCTGAGGATCAACAGTAATTATAGTTACAGCTAGAAGAGTGTCAGCGATTTTGTCGACAAATTTATCATTTACGCTCTTCTTCCACTTCTCATCAACATTTGGTTTAACATCATATAAACCACAAGGTATTGCTTGGGCAGGTAAAATGGAAAACTTTGAATGCAAATAATATAAATCTTGACCTGCATATGCCTTCACAGTGCCATAATCATAAAACCATACCTGTTTTAGAAGATAAAGTTGTTACATATCAAAACATAATTTCTAAACGTTTATGAAATTAAGTATTTGTTGAAAACTTATCATTATACTAACCGTTGCTCTGTTATCTACTTTTAATTTCTTAATGACTGCTCGATGCCACCTATCATCGTAAACGCATGCACAATGCATGTTCTCTTTCAAGGCAATATTTGGAATTGTATAATTATATTTGTTAAGTTCATAGAAATCACTGAAAACGAGACAATTTTTATTCAGATTTTAATACCAACATTAAAAAAACAATGTGCTAAGATTGATCAACTGCTCATATACTTACGATAGTTCATCCATCATGTTTTCAAATTGTTTTACGTTTTCTCGGAGATGTATCCAGAAAAAGCTCGGATTAAACACTTCTATAACATATATCTCTAAGTATTTTTTGGTGCATTTTAAATCAGTTACTAGTATTTTGTTTACATCATCGCCATAATTCATTACTTCGTCAGGAGCGTATTTCTTGGTAATTTTTGGCGACTGTAAAATTATAGATTATCATAGTCATTAAATTGTCATGTTGTATCACAAATAATAAACGTTCTTTTGACATTCATTATAATAAATATCAATTATTATAATAAACGTATCGTTTAATATAATAAACAAATTATATAAAAAATATAATTACTTAACTAAATTAATACAATATATAGATGTAAAGAAGAAAGCATTATAGATACATATATTTTTATGTATTATTATAAAATTTATGTTATTCATAAATTTTTATCCTTTTACTTAAATGTAATAACAATATACAAGATTTCTAATAAATATTGAAATAAATTTGAAATAAATATTAAACACAAATGAATTAATGTTTAACTTACATTATTTCATAGATCTTAATAATAATAAAAGAAAACAATAATTTTAACACTATCAATTACCCTTCCAATAGTTAAACTTATCTTCAAAGTACACAACAGTACATTTTCTGAAGATTTTTTTTGCGCAAAATATTATTTGAATATTAGACTTTTTGTACAATTATACAATTCAACAGAAATACTTTTTTTTCTTCGAAGTGTTGTAGTACATATCCCAAATTTTTTCTCGTTTTCAACATGATGCCATTATCAGAATTTGCATAGCACTTTAGGAATTATAGTATATAATACTAAAATAAAATAGATAAAAAAACCACCTCAATTTATTAAAAATCATGATGTGCTACACAAATTTTAACAACGGTGTCGTGTTCATAGTGAAAAAAATCTTCGGAATATGTACTATGGTGTGTATATTTCAAAGAAAATTGATTATTTGTTTAACTGTGTATAATTATATTATTATACAAAAAGTCTAAAATTCAAACAATCATAATTTAATAAAAATAAGTTGTTATTTATGATAATAAACTAAAATTTATTTAATAGTTCTTGAATTTACTTTTAGATGCTACAAATTTTATTTAGAAATTAGGTTTTTTTATTTTGCTGTAAAAAAAATATTAAAAATGGCTAAAAATTACGCTTTTGAGGCTTTCACGGATATTTTCTTCAATTATGCGAGAAGGTTTGCGGGTTATCGCATTAAAAATGAAGAAAGACACGGCGATAACCCGCAAACCTTCTCGCATAATGGCTAAAAATGTCTTTCTTTGTCTATTTTACTCAAAATTTTATCATGCTACGCCAATTTTATCAATAGTAGAATGTTCAAAGCAAAAAATTTTTGAGAAATGTTGTACTTTAGAGAGAAAAAAAAGTACTTTTGCCAAAGTGTTATCTCATAATTAATAATGTATCATATAACCAACAAGAATATATACTCTTTACTAGTAAATCCTAGAGCTAATTCTAAAATATCATTAAACAAATATACATATTATCAGTGAATAACTTATTACGTACAACTTTTGATGGGATTGGTGCTTTGTCATCATCATTATTGTATTGTGTTTGCGCTGTTCCACGTTCATCATATCGGTGATCTTGCGATGCACATGGTTCATTAGTAAGCTCCGTATTTGGAACTACTGGCCTCTTATCCGCACTATATAATTTAAAGTCATCAGTCTTCTTAACTTGCGTCATATAGAAAATTTTCGGTAAGTAAGACGTAAATTCGCGCACACTTGTGAAGCCTAGCTTGTTATAATTAAGGTGCACCTTGTATTCTTTAAGATATATGTCAGGCAGTTCAGCACACCAGATGCCATTCGGATATTTTTGCAGTAACTCCCTCAATCGAGTCTTTATTCTGTCGCTTACTATCTCGGATTTGTCCTGTGAACATTCAGTAGCTCTCATTTCCGTATTGTTGTAATTCATTGGAAAGTAATCATTTTCATTGATTTCAATATCATCTTCATTCTTGTTGTAATTGAACATGTCAGTTTGTTCGGATTTTACGTGCTGTGCAAGATTTGTTACAAGCAGCTCGCTTGTTTTTGCACGTTTTTTGCAATTATTGATGTTGTTGCTACTAGTATGGACTGATACGAAATCACCTTCATCACTAAAATACTCTACCCACTCAAAGTCTTCCTGTCCGGCAGCATATTCAGTTTGTTTCGGGGGCAAGATTGAATCGCTCGATAACTCTGGCTCGTTCCAGAACTGCGTTGATGGCGTTTCTATTAAAGGTCGTCGGTTACTTGGTTGCTGGACTACGTTACTTTGCAAACCATTCTGGACCGCATATATCATGTAGCCATCCATGCACAACTGATGCGATAGCTCATACAGTTGTGTATGCAAATCAGATGAAGAGATATTAACATGTGGTACTAACTGTTGTGCGTATAGTACAGCGTTTTGCAAACTCACACCATTTGGATTACTTTTGATATACTGAACAAGAAGACATAACTTGTCAGGTGTGAGTCTAACTTGTTGAAACCTTGTGTGCTGATTTCGACGATTGAATGTAGTTGCCTGACGAAGTGGATATTTGATTCTTGAGTTGGTGGTAGTTTTCTGGCGTGACACCAACGAACTCACATGCTTACTTTTATTCGCTATCCCGCGTACGTAGTGAATACCTTCATATTCTTCGACAACAAAATGATCAGGCATACTTTGTAGAAAATGTACTAAATTGTTATAACCAAATTTTTTATATGGTATACGTTTCTTCTCTATTTCATAATAATCTCTCTCAAGAACAGTTACAGGGGTCGAACCTTTCCTGGCGATTAATAATGACAGGACAAGCGTACGAATTTCGTCTTGGTTCGCCATCTCTGTTTAGTAAAAAAAAAAAAACGTATTATTATCTTATAGAATAAAAAAACAAAAATGTTATAATTACCCTTACACTATCACTCTATATTTGCCATAAAAAAATCTACCATGTTCGAGTAAAATTTAATTAGTTGTCTATTATGATTCAAAATTTTTCGACTACATTGGATTTAGATTTTTTTTATCCAACTGATTACAATCCGACTTCTTCAAGACCCTGTCGAAATGGTAAACACTTCAAAAATAAGTAATCCAAGTAAATTTGACTAGTGTATAGGCTTAATAAAATTTTATAAATTCAAATTATCTTATAATCTATCTATATAGCAAAAATATTAATTTTTATGTTTGAAAGTATATGTATCGAATGATCAATACTATAAATATAAAATGATATTTATAATCCATCTAAAATCTATTCTTTGTAGCTGAGATTGTATACATTCATACAGAACATGAGTTTAACAAAAGCGAGATTAAAAGTTTTAATGTAATCCAATGCAGCCAAAAGATCTGTTATTTTAGATTAATTTCTTACTTAGTTACTTCACTATGAAAAGATATAATACAAAAAATTGAAAAGAATAGATCTAAAGAACAGCATCTAGTGTCACATGGTGTTTCTAAGTTGACTTTAAATGATTTTTATATCAAAATGTGATAAATCATCAAAGAAAATTATAAATAGAAATGCATCTTCTATTCTGAAATCTGACATATATTATCAATTCAACTTTTTTTATGTTTATGAGATTTAAATTTGATTTTAGAATATATTTTACTACTAAATTTAGTTACTAATGTTATTTTAATGCTATTTTAATTGCTAGTTAATTATATCATTAATCCATAATTGGAGAATATGGATTCTTTGGAACTTTTTATAATTATTAAATTATAATAATTTGGAATAATGTTGCTGCTTTACAATCTTATTTTTCATTATTTAGAACTTGAAAAATTCTTTAAAAAAATAATACTAATAATATTACAAGAGAACTACTATTTAGATTGAAGTTGTATATTGAAATAATACATCTATGAATTTAAAATAAAATATGAATATATATATATATATTCATATTTTATTTTAAATTCATAGATATGTATATATATATATCTATGAATAAGAAAAAACTAATAAAACAATGAAAATTTTAAGAAATACCAAAAATCTTCCTAGTATTGAAAGTATTTCTCTTTACCTGAACTTCTTGAAAATGACCTATGCTATAGAAATTCAGGTAAAAAAGATAAGACCTTTTACTGTGAGTCAAGAAAATGTCTACTTAAGCTAGAGTTTCAAGTAAAAAATAAGATTAAGATTCGAAGCTTGTATGATTTCAGAATATAAATTCATTTAATATTCACAAATAATAGCATAATTAATAACTGAGAACAGAAACAAAAAATAATCTAACCTTAAATGAGGTATATGTGTTAAAGAAAATTAAGTCGAAAAAAATGATGACGATAAATTATCTCGTGGAATAAAACAAAGTAATATTTAAAAACTGATACGTTCAACTTTTTTGTATAAAGGCTTATATACAAAAACGAGACTGCATGCAAAATGCAACTTACTCATCTTTTTGCAAGCGTTGATAGTTCACAATAAACATCGAGGTTTAGGGCTCAAGCGGATTAGATTGCATATCGAATAACGCTTATGCATGCTGTAGAGTGTAAGTATAAAACATGGAAATAGGTTAGATAAAACAGAAAGCTTTCCAGATTTGTTAAAATAAGGAAAAGTTCTCGATTACGAAAAGAAACGATAGTTTTTTGCCATTTGCAAAGTTTTATCTTACCTAAGGAAGGTTTTCTTTGTGGAAAAAAAACAATTTAATGCGCCTAATTCTCAATTAATCGTCGCTTTACTTGTTTGGACTCGTCTAGTCGTCTGAAAAACGACAATATGTGGCGCTGTATGTAATGTAAATGGCGAAAATTTCAATCCAGTATTCTTCCTTCTTTAAAGAAAAACAAAGCTTGTGTCTACATCGAGAAGCAAAGAAAAAAAATTGAGGAAAACTAAACACGTATAAAAATTATACGACTATGTTTTTAGCTAGCTTCAGCAGAACTGAAGAATATAATTTTCTACCTTCTCAGTTTTCACAATTAGATCCAACCGGTCCAACATTCAACATTCCTTTTGGCTCCTTTAAAGTTTAACGAAATACATAAAAATTTTTGAATATGTAGAGCAGTGCTAACAACATTAGGTTCGTTTGCGTTGCTTAAAATCCCTGAAAATTTTAGCACTGCAAGAGCTGGCAAGAGTCTCTAGAATTGGCCAATCGCATCTGTTGTCGACAAATGCGATTGGTCAATTCCAATGGACTGCAGTCCAATGTTCACAATAGGCCTGTTCTTTTTACTGAACTGGTGCACAGAGTGCAATAAGTTGAAGTGAAACAGATATACGTTTATTTCACTTCAACTTATTGCACTATCTGCACCAGTTCAGACAGTGCAGGCAAAAAGAACAAGCCTAAAGCGGGGAGCACAGACTTTTGCATAACGCATAAAGCATGTGCATAAGGAATTTCATTGGCCCATTTTCTTATGCATGAGTCAATGGACCATTCAAATTCTTTATGTATATGGTTTATGCGTTATGCAAAGTCTGTGCTCCTCTTTTAAGCCCGGATCCTCATACGGACAACAGCGCTTTGACACCGGACACTGATTGGTGAAAAACGGGTTATGGGGGTAAATTTTACCCTCGCCACCGGTTTTTCACCAATCAGCGTTTGGTGTCAAAGCGCTGTTGCCCGTATGAGGATCCGGGTTAATGCTAGAACTCGGTCTGAATTTTTAGACCAAGAAATGTGTAGCCAATCATTTCGATTCTTTAGATTTGAAAACTACATGTTGATTTCAAACACATTTCTCTGAAATTAAGGAACTCAGAGCGAGTTCTAGCATGCGTTCCGTTTCGCACATGATGCGCATGGTGCATCAATTGTCCTTGTTTAACATTTGATGAGCAACGAAAATAAACGACGCATTATACACATCATGCGAGAAACGGAACGCACCTAGATACTTTACAGCATGGACGCGCATCATCATCGATGATTGGCCGTAGAATAGAGAATATATGAGGAAAGGGATTCAAAATCTTTGACAGCTTTCCCCCTTTTTTCAATAAATCAATCAGTACGTTCGAAATACTCATACGATATAGTTACTTAAAAAATAATTAAATAATACTTAAAAAAATAAACTTATAAACATAAGATCTCTGACTACATACGATTATTGTTTTTAAATTACTTTTATGTTCAGTTCTATCAATGAAAATTAATTTTTATTTTATTTTAATTTAATCTTCATTTTTTTCAAATGTTTGAAACTAGAAAAAAATTAAAAACAGATTAAGATTAAAAGTTAAACTGCAATATTGGTAGAAATAAATATAGATACTATTAACTATGATAATACTGGAATATATGTAAATCCAATTTTTGAATTTTTCTCCATTTTTTCAAAAAATGAGAAAAAAGACGTATAGATCTGTTTTTTCCTTGTTGCATTGATATACACACATACACACACATACACACACATGCACGCACATTATTTTAACATATATAACTGTAATACTTTAACTAATTTAACTAATAATTTAACTATATTTTTTCTCAAAAATAATTTACAATGTTAAAATTAATGTCAGAAATATAAAGGTATCATGCAAGTTCATTTCATATTTTACTAATATGTACATACATACAACGTATCTTATCATAAAATATATGATACGTTTGGAATGCAAAACACCACCCCATAAAAGATAACTACATATACTATATGATCATTTCAACAACTTTTTACGCTCATGCTATTTTTTATTTTGATTTATTTGAATTAAATGAATTAAATTACAGATAAGAAATAACGTAAATTATAACATTTAATATTTATAATATTATATACTTTAATATTTTTGAAATCAATAATGAGCAATTAAAAATATTATCTCCCCCTCTGTTTCTTTCTATTTTTAAATTATTGATATATACAGATATATAAGCTCATCTTTTAGTGTGTATGATAAAATTAACTTATAAAATAAAAAATATAAAAAAGATATAATATTAATCTCTTGTCTTCCTTTTTAATTCTTGCCTCTAATAAGAATTAAATAATTATGTAGAAATAGAATAGGTAGAAAGCTAATTAATTATTAATTAGATCATTATTCTCTTTCATGATTTAGAATAAAAGTGTGTGACTTAATTATATTTACTCTTATATATTTCTGTTAATTCTTTTTAATCTTCATAGGAATAATAAACTTCCCCTAATCCGTCGATTTTCACAGATATCGTCGAGGTGTTTTCTATTATATATTTTCGTCTTCCATTCGTATCAATAAAAATTAATTGCGATCATAACGTGGACGAAAAGATTCACTTTTGTGCTCAAAATGATTTGGGCTGCATTTCGTAAAGCGTATGATACCATATGATATTTCATTTTATATCTCTATTGTTCACTAAATTTAAATAAGAATAAATGATACATCATGCACACTATATACATTGACCACATGCACCGTGTTGCTGTCCACGTTAAAGTCGCCATAATTTCCATTGTAGAAAATAGAAAACTAAAATTTTAAAAAATGTACCTTAAAAATGCAGCCGTGCATTATCTATATAGACACTTATATTTATCGTTTTCAAGCTTTAGATAATATGGAGTATTAGTGATGAGAAAGCACTTTTTTGGGTTATTATAAGCAGGATTTTTTTTTCATAAATAATTTGCTCTCGTAAACTTTAAATATTTTAAAGTTAAAGTCAAAGGAAATTTAAAACCTCACACAGAGCATATAAAGGCTTCATCACTTTATCCTGAATTTTATTAGACTTCTTCTATACATAAATTTTTCTGGCTCACGAAAAGGAAATACTAGATAGAAAATAACTGTTAAAGACCAAAGATATAGAAAATAATTGCTTTCTTATAAAAAAATTTAATAATTATGTCACCGCGTTAAACGAAAATACAATTAAACTCTTTACAGAAGACTAAAAGAAAATGAAGACACAAATTAGATTATCTCAAAATCTTTTTTAAATTTTGCGTGTATTTATTATTACAATTCTAACGAAATTACAGACTATTTTTCCCCAACTCTATTTTTACATTATCATTTATTTTTGAAATATCTAATCGGTCAATATCATGATCAGACATGATAATCAGATAACACTTTAAGTAATTTCTCTAAAACATAAAATTATTTACTAGCAGAAACAAAAAAAATGTTAGATTTATTTCGCATACAACTGACGTACATAAACAAGGTAAACGTCTTGTTGATGTATGTCAGTTGTATGCGGACAGAATAAAACTTCGAAATATATTTTATGTGTATGCACTCAGTTAGAGGATTACAATAATATGAGAAAAATATTATTTTATCAAACACGTTTGCAACAAATTTCCTTGGCAAAAATGACAACAAATGTAATGCAAAATCTGTTAAATTGACTCTAAATTTGCAGAAATAAAACAAAATAACAGCGAAAATACAACAAAATTTGTTAAAGTGAGAGCGAAGCAAGTTTGGTTGATTGGTATTTGCTGCCAATTTGCGGTCATATTGTGCTGTGCATATTTTCGTTCGGGTTTTCCTATCTATTTGTAGCTGTTATGCCAGCAAATCTTACACGATATTTAATGATAACTTGCTCTCATTTCTTAAATGAAAATTTTACAAGTTAAACAATATTTTATTCTTTTTATAACAAAGACACGGATGACACCGGTTTTAATACAAAACTTGATTGAATTTGTTGCCAATTTGCAAGCGTATTACTATCACTTAATTTGCTTAGGCCCGATTGCACCAACATGATTTCGATTTTAAGCGTGATTTAAACTGTCTCTGTCTCTGTCTATCTTTCAGCTTTAATACGAAATACAGTTTTAAGTCTCGTTTAAAATTAAGTAATGTTGGTGCAACCGGGCCTTCGGGATCAGCAACTGTTACTATGATTAATCATCGAATGCGTACATATATGTCTGAAAAATATTTGTACGGTGAACAATCGATATTCTTTTATGTCTTATCTGATTATTAAGTACAATCGGAATGTTGCCTTTTCAGTCGAACGATCAATACTATTTATTGTGTACGCAATTAAGAATTATAATTAATTTAAGTTGATTAATTAAATATTGATAATTGATTAATTAACTAAATTGATTAATTAAATATTAATAATTTATTAATATATTAAGTTTCTTATGTAAAAAAGAAAAAAGAAAAACGTTATAATAAAATGCAAAATTATAAATACACGCAGATAAGCAATATGCACATAAGTATATCTTGATCACTTTTTACTGGTATAATAATTACACTGGTATAATTATTAGAATAGTGATGTTATTTGCATTGACATCACATACATTTTCATTATATATATATAATATTGACAAAAAAGAGTAGTTCAGATAATTATATATTATTTGCTTCATGAATATCTAAAAAGTTTATTACAAAATCGTATAAAAAATTTTAGTAACAAAAAAGTTTAATAAATAAGCATAATAAATAATAATAAGGCTCTGTAAGTATAAAACAAAATAGAACAATTGAAGGGCTAAAAGCCAGTAAATGGATTTTAGCCCTTGCAAAGATTTTAGATTTTGACGCTGATCCAAAGATCTCTATCAAACTTTGCTTTAGAAAAACGATTAAAACATTTAATGACTCTCTGTTCAGTAAAAAACGCAGCTTTGCAACTATTGCAAAATTTTTTCATATGATTAATTATATATTTATGATTCAGCAAAAAATAAAGGACAAAATTCAATCATATACACTGGCCAATTAACGCAATACCTGTTTCACTCTGCAAAAATAGGCAAATTTTAAGATAGAATAACTTTATCAAAAATCATCGTACTGAAATGTTTAAAAAAACAATTTATAAATGACCCTTTTGCTTCAATGTTGAATAACTCGGTGAAAAAAAATGATGTTTTTTAAACATCTCGATACGACGATTTATGACGAAGTTATTCTATCTTGAAATTTACCTATTTTTGCAAAGTGAAACAGGTGTCGCGTTAATTTCGTTGGCCAGTGTATATTAAAAGAGTTTGTTACAACAGTTGGAAAGTTGCTTTTTCTGTTGAACGCAGCCTATTACATTTAAAAGAGGTATACCTATATGATATTAAATAATACAAATATTTAAAGCAGTATTTAAAAAGTGTTTTTTTTTTTAATTTTTCATGAATTTGTTTTAATATATATATATATATATCGTGACAAGTATATCCTCAATAACTAAAATTAGTGTCTTCGTGTCTAAGCCGAGACCGGGGATTGCAGCTAGTATATAAGTATAGTGATAAGTAGGGGGTAGAACACGCGGAGAGGGTCGAGGGTCTCTCTCTCCCTCTTTGCAAACGGCACGGAAACGTTTGTCGTCGGACGACGGCATTGAAGGCAGTGCTTCGCTTGCGCAGCAGTGAGCAGCGTGTCACGTCGCGTTCAGCTCCGAGGGACCCTGTCGTCGCGTCGGAAGCCCCGCCAAGTCTCGGGCGAGGGAGCGGCGATAAAGGCCGTAATAAAGTCGCGTGAACGTAATCGTCGCGGGGCAGAAAAAAAAAGAAACGAAGAGAAAGAAAGAACGGAAAAGGCTCGCGTGTTCAAAGTTTGAATCTGTCTCACGTCGTCGTCCCTCCGGCCGCGGAAGATGGCTCCGTCGTGTTTCGAGGTGATCCTCGTCGGCTTTATCCTCGTGCTGCCGTTTCTCTACGAGACCAGCCGCACCTTCCGCTATTACTTCAAATTCCTCATTTACTATGGTGTCGTGATGGTGATCGCAGTCGTGCTCATGCCCATCCTCTCGTTGCGGCCTGGCAATGTCAAGAACTTCCTGTTAGTACCTCCGCAATCGATCGATATTATTATATTATCACGTATTAAGTTGCGTCTCTGTCTTCGATTCTCTCCCCGTTCAACAACCGCACCACCTTCGACGCTTCTCTCGCGCGCGTCTTTGTTTTTATTTTCTCGCAGCGGAGTTTGACAGCCGTCGCGGCGGCCGTAGACCGCCACGAGAACTTATTGACCGGTGTTCGCTGCCTGTTCTGTCAGTGGGTGGCGGTGATATGATGATGGTGGTGTTTGTAGTTGTTGCTCTGCCGAGTACTGTGACGAGCGACAACGATGCTGGTGCGGGAGAAAGGGAGGGAAGGATTTAAACTTGGTGTGCCCTCGGAGATATGATATGCCATATGGGAGAAAATGAGTCTCTTCCCATAATAATGGCAGCTTTCCGTCACAAATAAAATGATAAATGTCCAATACTTATGTCGTCTCGGCATTCATGGTAGAGACAATCGCTCCGAAGAAAATGTATGGGGACTAATTATTGAGGGATGGTTGAGTGGAGATCAGTGACACTCCCAACAATAACGACTGCTATATTTAGCTTGTTGACAATGAATATTTTCGCTAGCTATATATATTAATGTACTTGAATGTGTAGTACTCAGACATTTGAAGTACTACTTTGTACTATCAAGTGTTAACACTGAATCTGACAATGAGTATCAATTGAATCTATTAAAATTTCTATATATATGGGTGCTTTTCATAGTGATATAAGTTGATACAACAACGATGTATATGTATCTTCGTTATACTTGTTGAATGTTAAGAAAAAATAATATTTACATTACTAAATGGAAAGCACCCTACACTAACAACACTAATCCTTGTTAATTAAATTAGTAAGTGGCGAAGAGATAATTCGTGAAATCTATGCAATATTTCAATATCTTGACATTAAAATTTCTTAAATTAAATTAGATTTTTTTATCGATTGATTAATTAAAATTTGTATATATTACAATAGCATTAATGTTTATTAATAAGGAATAATTAGAAAAGGGAGGATAAATTTGTAGAAATCGTTGCGATTATACTTCGACATATTGGACTTGAATTTCTTTAAAATGCTAAATATTGGAAATTTGTGAATTTTTTAAAATATAGCTCTTTAACAAAATTGATGGTTTTACTATCATTTTACTTTGTTTAATGTTACCTTTATTGAAGTTATTTTTTTCAGAAATTGTTTTCCGTGTAATTATACGTTATCAAACCGTTTCCTCCTCTTGAGAACGCACTTTTATCGATAATAATTGCATATTTGTATTTTTGAAGCTCTATATGTATATACAATAGTATACATAATTATATGCTAAATGTGCGCTAACATCATGATAAAACCGCTGAGTGAGTTTCAAGTCTAAAATTAAAAAAAAAAATAAAGATAAGAAATGACATTTATTTTTCATAAATACAAAGGCGAAATAAATCGTTGACTGCTTTCTCTGCTGAACGCAGTCGTTGAATGAATGGGTTGTCTTCATGCATCCATTCTTATACGTGAACCTCGTTCACTGAATTATACGTAGCGATCAACGAACTTTGAAGAAATGCATAGTACAAAGTTCTAAAGAGAAATAGAATTTATCTAATGTTCGAAGCGTTCTAAACAGCTCTCGATAAGTATTTTTTTATATTGACTTGTACCTTTGAAATTAACTTAAAGAGAAATGAATCAATACAGTAAATTTACAATTAAACCTTGAAAGATTATCTAGTCCAAAATATTGAAGAATTTTGTATTTTTTTCTTAATACTTTGTAATTGTATGTAATTTTTTTATGTTGTTTCAGGTTAATTGTATACTTAATGAAGATAAAAATTTTCGATAAAAATTAATAATTCTTAATAATAAAAAAACAGAGTGTACTGAGATTTAAAGAACTGTTTTTTTTCATAGTGCCTACAACTAGTTATTCGTAATTATAAAATAAGTGCTTAAAATTGACTTCATTAAAATCCTGATGTAATTTTTTGCAGAATATATCCATGATTATAAAATATAAACAGGAAAATAAAGTGATGAAAGAAAAGAAAGAAATCGAATAAATTTGGTTTACATAATTATTTAATTTATACTCAATTTATATTCAATTTTAATTTATTAATACGTTCGCGTGAAAAGTACGTTATCTCAACATTATTTTGTTATTTTATCTTTATTATTAGACGTAAAATAAAAATAGAATAACATCACACATTAATAATGCGTTTTTTAATAAACGCAATTGTAGTGTTACATAACTTTTGACTAATAAACAATTAATGCATCATTTAAAACATGCAGAGTGAGCTTTACCGTAAGAAGTAAATGTAAGAAATTGCCTAATGGCACAGTTCAATATGAGAAAAATAATTATTTTTTTATGATATTGATCGATTATGATCGGCTAATTTCTTACTTGTACTTCTTATTTCATATATTGTAGACGAAGACGACGCATACCAGCATGGATCTATTCCGACAAAGTAATTGAAAACATTGTCAACTACAATAATTTCGTCAATATCACAACACTAAAAAATTATTTATAGAAAAGGTGGAGTTTTATTTGCACGATTTTTACGCGTATCAAAATTTTCTACATAAATATTATACGCACGAAAAATAAATATTTATCTTGCAATATTCACGAGAAAAAATTGAAATATTTAAAAAACAAACGAGACACATTTTAGATGTTTAATTTTTTTCATACAATTGCATATAAGGAAGTTCATTAATTATATTTTGTAGCATCGCGGTAATTATGCTTGAACTTAGGAAGATTCTTTTACGTGTAAGATTTACGTATAAGATTCTCTTGCCTGCGCGTCTCATATTAGCCAATAAAATAAAATTATTGCTTTATCGAGTTAATTTTATTACTGGTATTATTATGGGAGAATATTTTTCCTTCTTGCAGAATGGCATCGTGGTCGTGTCATCACATTAATACTCTGCTAGGTCTACGATGGGAGCTGCGAGGAAGGGAGCACTTAGAGAAGAATAGGGCTTGTATAATTGTTGCAAATCACCAAAGCTCATTAGACATATTGGGGATGTTTGATGTTTGGCCGGTAATGGATAAGTGCACTGTCGTTGCCAAAAAAGAAATTTTCTATGCATGGCCAGTCGGCCTGGCCGCATGGTTATGCGGACTGATTTTCATCGACAGAATGAATTCCGAGAAAGCACGATCCGCCCTCAATACCGCTACGAAGGAGATCAAGGAAAAGAAGGTAATATAAAGGATAATCACGCGTGGAATGTTCGTGTTGACTATCGTTTGCTTTCTATTATACTTCTCATCGCTTCACAGGTGAAATTGTGGATATTTCCCGAAGGAACTAGACGTAACACTGGTGAGATACATCCGTTTAAGAAGGGTGCCTTCCATGTCGCGATCAGATCGCAGTTACCCATACTACCGGTCGTATTCTCTTCTTATTATTTTTTATGCGCAAAAGAGAAGAGATTTGATTCTGGTAAGTAAATTGTAAGACTACAAAAAATGGAAAGTTGAAAAATATTAAAAATAAGAAGAAAATTTGTAGAAGAGTTAAATCCTTTGAAGAATTAAATCTCAAGTTAAACTTAATAAACCTCCCAGGTCAAGAACAATTTTATTTGGTTAAATCTCAAGGATATAGATTGATAACTTAATTTTATGCTCCATATGCTTTTGATCGAGATTTTACTTGCATTTTAACTCTTATTTCAAAAAAGTACCTATTATGGAATGTCACATGCTTTTTATACTTCAAGATTTATTTTAGCCTGTTTAGACGTTAACATTCTTCTTACTTTCTTTCTATAAATCAATTTGATGTTTGGTGTATATATACATATATTATATATTAGTTTCGAAATGTCTATTCGAGCAATCAACCTTTTGACTTATGGCGCATGATGGTATAACGTTAAATATTGTATCAATAGACAAATAGAGGATTATCATCATTGCAACACGAAATCGAACTGAAAATAGTCATTGAAATTTTTCAAGAGACACTGTACTATCTCGCGCCAAAAGTAAACGCGAAGCGAGATATATTTTTAAATCACTTTTTGAAAAATATTGCATGTTAAGGGGGGAAGGGTCGCGTGATACATTCATTTGTCATATCGTCATACCTGAGCGCGTAAAATGTCAGCTCTGTGATTAGCTAAATTTAATTGCTATTATATCTTTAACATTTTTATATTAAAATTTTTATCATAAAATTATCTCAAAAATACGTCTTTAAAAAGAATAAAATGAGATGAAGAAAATTTAATTCGGCTAAATAGGGGTCAGCGCGGTAAAACGTGCGCAAATTTGTAAAAAAAAAATTATTTAATGAAACATAAGATACGTGATTACATCGACGTTCGATATTTCCATAATATGGTAATCACGTATCTTATGTTTTATTAAACTCTTTTTTTTCTACAAATTTGCGCACTTCTTACCGCGCTGACTCCTATTTAGCTGAATTAAATTTTCTTCGTTTTATTGAAATATAAGAAGTCCATTATTAATTATTGTATTGAATATAATAAGAATAACATAATATGTATACATATAATATGTATGTATATATAGATTTATAAGAGATATTTAACGTTGCAAAATGCGAGATATCTCAATAAAATTATCTTTTTAAAAAAAGGAAATAAAGGTACCAAGTGTTTACCTCATAAAAAACCGTTACATATATTATTACAATATACCGTTACATAGATTATTACAATATACAAGGATGAAATAAAATCTTTACATTGCGAAAGGAATATGTTTTTTGCCACATACATAACATATACTTTATTTCAAAAAATAAAAGTACAAAACTGCTAATCTCAAAATATGCAATAGTAAGATGGTTATTAAACACAATACCGAATAAGAAAAATAACGAAAAGAAAGAAATGCAGTATTAAGATTTATGCAGATTATTAAGACATAGTATATATAGTGTCTCGTTCCAAGTAAACGCACAGCGTGAGATCGTGAGATTTTGTATAGAATAAGTATAAATAAATACATGTACAAAAAATCAAGGATACAGTATTATACATGAATGAGTTATATTAATTTAAAAATAAACATTAAACTACATTCCCTTCTTTTATGTAACATTCACTTATTATATTTTAAAGTCTAGCAGCGCCAAGTTTTTTGTACTTTTATTTTTTCAAATAAAGTATATGTTATATATGTGGCAAGAAAATATATTTCTTTCACAATTGGCGCAATTTAAAGATTTCATTTCATTTTTTGTATACTGTAATAATATATGTAACGGTTTTTTGTGAAGCGAAAGCACATTTGGCGCGTTTATTCCCTTTTTTTTAAAAAGGTAATTTTGTTGAGATTAGAAATAACTGAATCATTAAAAATTTAATTTTATCTTCATAAATGCTTAAAAAAAATCCTCCAGCAACACTAACTAAAAAGAATATAACATCTTTGCACTTAACAATATGATTTCTAATATCAGTTCTAAAATTAAAATCTTTCTTAGCTAAGGAGTTTTCGGGTATTGATATAAGGATTAATCAGTGTGATACATGTATAAAATAAAAAGTTAGAACTTAGTGACTTATCGAATAATAGAATTATTCTCTAGAAGAAGCAATCTGTAAAAATAATTTTTTTATTAAAAATTAGGTATAATATAAATAAGGCTACGAGCCAAAAATATATATATTTAAATCAATAACAAAACACTAAAGAATATAATAAATACATCGAAAAGACATAATAATCGAAAAGATATATTATAAACAATTATTACAGAAACAAAAGATTGATAAACAGACGTTTCGACCTTGCTTGGGTCATTTTCAACGTTATCTAACGTTTTTATATAATGACTTGACAACATCTTATTTCCAACTTTGTTCCATGACAGGTACCCTGAACGCATTATCTCGACTAATAAAACACACTAACGAAATTATTGGAATTATAACTTCATTATATAATGTTGCTGTGTTACATTGTATTAAGCTTTTGATTGTATCTCTACACCATCAAAGTAAAGTAACCTGTTGATTTTCATCTTTCAATTGTAGAGAATAAAACTACTATTGCAATGTCAGTAATCAGCAACATCGCTAACATCTCATATTATGCAGCTAGGAATGGTGCAACAAGTAATTCATTATTTTATAAGGTTCGCTAATTATCATTTAAATTTATACGTTTTAATATTGAGGATGACCCAAGCGAGGTCGAAACGTCTGTTTATCAATCTTTTGTGTTTCTGTAATAATTGTTTATAACACGATTATAATGTCTTTTCGATGTATCTATTATATTCTTTAGTGTTTTGTTATTGATTTAAATATATTTTTTTTTGGTTCGTAGCCTTTATATTATATCTAATTTTTAATTTATTGAGCCATAGTATCTACATTATATAATTTCTTTAATTATCGGAAATTTGTACGAGATTACCAGAAGCAATAAAATTCACTTAATTAAAGGACGCATTCTCGTGACGACATTACCACCCATTTCAACTGAGGGACTCAGTACGGACGACGTAGAAGAATTAATGGAAAAGACACGAAGCGCCATGAGTGAAGTATTTCACGCGACGAGTCGCGAAATTCAACAATCTCTTCCTGTTCGGTAAGAGTACATCGAATGATCATTATTGAACTTTAACGGACTCGTCTTATTAAAAAAAGAGCAAATATATGCTTACTTCTTTACAAGTCCTGGCGAAAAAGAAAAATGTTTACGAAAGATTAAAAACCTAAAAACCACATAGATTGAAACAAGATCTTAGAAATTCTTAATTTTTCATAGATTTCGTAGTAAGATGTAGAGTGGCGTTGTTCGAAGGCGAAAGGTTTCTTGGTTTATCAAATAAACAACACTACTCTACATCTCACTATGAATATCTACAAAAAACTAAAAATTTCTAAGATCTCAATCTATGTGGTTTTTTTATAAAAATGTTTCCATCAGAGGAAGAGTATTAGCAAATAAGTCTTCACGCGGGAACCAAAGACTTAGCATTCGAATAGCGTTCTCTTATTGCGTTATTGGTATAATGTATAATAGTATTATAGTATCCTAATTTATATTTTAATCTCCCCGACTCAGAGAAAGTAGATAGTATTAGAATTTTCTATGGTACTCGTCTACATTCTTCTCGTATTTTAATTTGTTTATTCATTATTGCATAAATCTCGCGAGAATTTCGGCGAGAATTTGAACAATTCTTCAGTATTAATGACTAACAAATAAATCGAGTAATCTTTATGGCTCATGTATCTATACATTTTGCATATATAGAGTTTATGGGCGATTTGGTTCTTGCATAAAACGAACTTCACGTAGCACAGCAGTCTACAAAGCACTCAGAAAGTGCTTTCTATGCGCTGCTGTGCTACGTACGTTTTAGTTTAAAGACACGTATTTTAAAATGAAAGGAAAAAATGCGTGTGGCAAAATAAGTTAAAAGAGTTATATGCATCACTGAAGAATTACAAAAGTATCATTCTTAATTAGATGTAATTTGAAAAAATTGCATACGGTAAATTCTTAAAGTATATAGTATATACTCTTATATATATACCGTGGACGCGAAAGCAGAAGAGAGAGAAAAAAAGAAACTTTCGATATGTATATCATGATTTTTCGTAGTTACTGATTGTAAATATAATTAGAATGCATTTTTGTATAAATTGTGGAAACATTGTTAACGTTTATACTTAAAGATTTGTACTAAATTCCACTAGATATATTTTGGTATGTATAAGGTACGCTTGTACATTCCCACTTGTCTGTTTTATGCTTCCATTCGTTTATCTAAAGTGATTAAAAAAAATCAAGGTACATGTAATGACAGGGAAAAAATGCTTTAATTTTAAATATTTAAAAAAGAGGAGAAATTTTAATATTCTGTCGGATGATCTTCCGAATGTATATTTCCTCTGAAGTATGAAATGTAATTTCTGTTGTTGATTGATTTATTGTAAATCGAGATAATTCTTCATAATTCAGATAATAAGAGAAATAATATTTTAATCGACAGATAATATATTAACTATTAGCCTTAAATATATTATATTCACACTGTGCTACAATGTATATACACACTCTATAGACAACAAAGCGTCTAAAATCGGATCATAAGATGTTTTTTTAATTAAAAAACGATAAAATCTTCACTTCAATAATAAAAAAATTACACGTAATCTCAATAACCGGTGTACCGATTGTAGAATTTCCTTGTATGTCTTTAGATCCTTTCTCGATTCTTCGATTTAGTTTTTCATGTCTTTGATTAATAATGTGTACAGCTGAAGACTTCTTATCTATCTTATCTATTCTTATATACAAAAGATTCACGACAATATTCTTTGTACGTTACGAGAAAGGTGCGTGAGTGTAACATACAGGGATACATTCCTGTGTTGTGTTCGCATTATGTGTTTGTGATAAATTGAAATGGCGTTATCAACTTTTTGTCTATCCAAATCTATACCATAAGATATCTCCCTTTTTCATCTTTCCAATAAGAAATTCGTATAAGTATCTCTGTTATTGAATAACCGCATAGTAGTCAACTTTGACAATTGAAAATTCAAAACTTTTCCTAATATATTTTTAGATAAACACTTGAATTTACGTGAAATAATGAATATTCGGAAACGTTTGACGTTATTTTGAAAGGAAGAGACAATTGAAACAAAAAACACAAAATAGGTACCTAAAGACATCTTATGTTACAATTTTAGACTTTGGCTGGTATTCATAATCAGTACTTATATTCAAGACCATCTTAAGTTCAGTTCTGAGGTATCATGAACCAATCAGACAACTGTATTAGCATCTTAAGACATTACTTAAAACGGTCTTAAAATAAGAACGGACTATGAATACCGCTCTTTGTGTTGTTTGGAACGTTTTCACCTATTATTAGTCGTAATTGCGATATTGCGAAAATGATCGGCAATTTTATCGACATTAAACTTTAGACCTCGGGCATTTCTCTAAATAATTTATTGCACGTACTTTAATTGAAATACGTCTCTATTCTCTGTATATCTATAATGTAGATGAAATGTCATATTCTACATTAAGAAGTTACGACATTATCTTTGACATAATCTTTGACATTATTTTCCAAAAATAGCGATTGTGTTCAGTTTAGCATAGCTTACATTTTTTGCTAATAACTTATCAGTAGTATTCTAATGAAATCAGTAATCATTGACCAAGGGAACTTAATTCTTTGCAAAACAAGCATTATATAAATTGCGCTTGTATTTTTCTTCCAAGAATAATTTCTAAGATTCAGAATATTTATAGGCAGGCGTCCTCGTTTTTAATATTCTATAAAACGAATGCGTTATAGAATGCAGAATTATAAACGCTTGTTTGTGGCCGCAAACTAGCTATCACATGTGTGACAACCATGATTATCCAATCGTTTGCGCAATTTTCACTGTGATACCGTTTATATTCTGCATCAAATACCAATTTTCTTATGAATTACAACGATTACATGATAAGCCGTAGCACAATCCAAATAATGTTAAAGTTGTTTTCGTTTAATGAGTTATATATCGTATTGATATTCAATAACTTCCTATTATTTTTAAATAGATATAAGTACTCAAATACAAAATTTATGTAAGTATTATACAAAAAAATTTACTTTATTGCGTAAAAACAGATGTTTTCAGATTTCATTTACCTGGTTGGTCAAATATATTGCTATTATAAATAATTATGATTTCGAAATATCATGAACGATTTATACACAAAAGTTAGTCAAACAAGTTAAATTTCGAGATTTATATTAAAAGTGCTATGCGCGCACACACACACGCGCACGCACACACACACACGCGCACGCACACACACACACACACACAC